>NC_056740.1:519270347-519330347 GCF_019279795.1 Protopterus annectens | reverse complement strand
TTAGTGCTTTCGGCTTTTAGTGTTTGATAAAAGAACATTCGCTCTTTTTATCTTTCAGTTTTGTAATATAGACCCTGATTTCCAAGCATGGGCTACAGAGTAATTGTCAAGGGTCTTACCAATGTTTTTGGGTTTGTATAACTGAAGGAGGTGTTTACTGGCAGCACAGAGATGATGAGGGGATTTATAGAAGGAGACTAAATTGGAGATGGAGGGACAGGATGAGGGTTCATATAGGATAGAGTGTGCAGTATGTAGCTGTGGTATAAGTAGCCGTTTGAAGAATTCTGGCCATTTAAGTGACTTAAGGGCAAGACAGTGGTGATATTTGTAAGGAAGGTTGGTGGCAAATCTAGCAATTTTGTTATAAGTTTGCTCTAGTTTAGTGATAGATGTTTGAACATGGGTAAGGATAGGGGCAGTATAAAGAAGGCAGGGTAGGAGTAGGGCTTGAATGAGGGTGGGTTTGGAGGAGGGTGACAGAAATTTTTGATTATGAAAGAGAAACCCAAATTTCTGGTGGGTCTTTTTTATATTTGTTGAATATGAATATCAAATTTTAATCCATTGTCAATGATAACTCCAAGTAGTTTAGTATGGATGTCTGGTTTAATAATGGTGTTGTTGAGAGAGGCTATAGAGAAAGAGGATTTGTGCTGAGCAAGTGTTTTAGAGAGGAAGAGAAGGAATTTTTTTTTTTTTTTTTGGATTTAATATGAGATGGTTATCAGAGAGACAGGTTTTGACAGAGGAAAAGATTTGTTGAGTGAGAGCATGTAGATCAGGGATGTTGTAGGCAGAGGTAATGAGGGTGGAGTCATCAGCGTACTGTAGAAGTGCAGAGAGGTTAGTAGCAGCGTGACGTTTATTAGTGAATATATTAAACAGGAGGGGGTCCAGAACTGATCCTTGAGGAACTCCAGTATTAATAGGGAGGAATGGAAAGAGGACGGATTGCCAGCAGACAGATTGCTACCTGCCAGAGAGACAGTTAGAGAACCAGTTGATGGAGGAGGTAGAAAGATGTAGGTGTGACAGTTTAGTTAGAAGTTTAGAATGAGAGACAGTATCAAAGGCCTTTGAAAGATCAAAGAAAAGACAGGAGACAAGGAGGTTATTGTCACAGGCTTCAGCTATTGTTTGGGTAAATGACAGTAATACAGTAGAATTGCCATGGTGGGGCCTAAATCCATTTTGAGTAGGAGTGAGGAGACTGTTTGTCGAGAAGGTGTTTGAGTAGCTGAACATGGATGCATTTTTCCAAGATTTTGGGTAGATGGGACAGGATACAATTGGTCTAAAGTTAGAGGGATCTGTAGAGTTGCTGCCTTTGTGAAGAGGGATAGTGTAGAAGGATTTCCAAATGTCAGGGACCAGGGCTTCTGAGATGGAATGGTTAATAAGAATAGAGACAGGGTAGGTGATGGACTGTGCAGCTGTTTTTAGGAAATGAGAGGGTAGTTAGTCTGCTGAGGGAGAGCAGGGTTTAAGTTTGTTAAGGAGCAATTTAATTGCAGTAATTGGGACTGGTTGGAAAGAAAAAGCATTGGAGAGAGTTTTATTATGGGCTAGTGGAGGTGTTGAGTGGGATGTACTGTTTTGTGTATTAGGTGTAAGGTTTTGAATAGTTTATGTGAAATAGTTGTTAAGGAGGGAGGCATTTTCAGAAGCAGTGTTGTTTGGAAAGGGGTTGGGAGTAGTGGGGTTACCTGGGTGGAATAGGTTGTTAATGGTGGTCCGTATTTTTTGTGGATTTTTGTGTAGGCTACTTTGGTTAGAGGAAAAACAATCTCTCTTGTCTTTGTTGACAAGTTTTAGCCAGGCTTCTGATGTCTGTATGTCTGCAGTAAGAGAAGAGACTTGTTTTTAACCCAAGATTTCCAGGAAGAATCTCTTTTGTGCATGATTGAGTGGATTTGTTTTGTTAGCCAGGGGGCGTAGGTGGATTTGACTCTGACCTTCCTGGATGGAGCAACAGAATCAAGTGTGTCAAGGAAAATCTTATTGAAGGAATTTACTGCCTCACTGAGAGGGAGGTGATAGAGGAAGGACCAATTAATGCCAGATAGTTTGTAGTTGAAAGTGTCTGGGTGGAAGTGAGTAAGGTTTCAGCATACCATGTAAGTAGGGTCTCTAGTTGAGTGTGTGGTGAATCTGTGTATGAAAGTTGGAGAGTGGTCACTCAATGAGTTGTTAAGTATACTGGGATTATGATCGAGGTGAGGAACTGAAGTAAGGATCCAGTCAAGGATGGGTCTGAATGAGGAGTTTTTGTTTATTCTAGTAGGGGTGGAGATGTGTTGGTGAAAACCATGAAGGTTAAGACTATGCATAGGGGATGAGGGGGACAGTTTAGTCCTGTCTATATTAGTGTCTCCAAGTATGATAGTTTCATAAGGGATATGGTGAGTGATCTAGGACAGGAAGTTCTCTAGGATGGGAATGTTATCACCAGGGGGAATGTATATAGAGACTATGACAACATTTTTATGAGGGTCGAGGTGACAATTTATGATGATTTTTTCAGCAGGTGAGAAGCAGGGAACAGAAATGGAGACAGGGAAGAGGTTAAGTAGCTCAGAGTAGAGGATAGCAACCGCTCCTCCAAATTTGTTGGTTCTCTCTGAGCAAAAGATGTTATAATCTGGAGGTAGAATTTCTGTGTTACGAATGTGAGGTTTCAGCCAAGTTTCTGATAGGGCAAGAATGTGAGGAGACGCGCTTGATATCCAGGAGTGCAGGTCTGTTACTTTATTTACAATACTTTGAATATTTAGAGAGAATACATTTAGAGATTTGGAAGGGGAATTACTGGTAGGAAGGGGTAAGTGAGGGGAGGGGTATGAGTAGTGATATTGTGCAAGGAAGAGGTGAAAGTACCTGGGTTGGGGTGGATGTCTCCAGCCAAAACAAGAGCATCAAAGAAAGTGAGAAGAGAAGAGAGTAAGTTAAGTGTAGTAGGACATCTAAGTTTCTGACCAGAGGAGACAGATGCGTTAGAACAAGTAGGAACTTTGAAGAGGTTAGATAGTGAAATAGGGAAGATAGATGGTGAGATTAATTGTGGGTAAGAGATAGTATGAGTGTTAGGAGTATAAGGGAGAGTAGATGAGGGGGACTGATAGATTGATGAATGGTAAGAGGTTGTTAGAGAGACGAAGAAGTGAAAGATGGTGAAGATATAGAATGGCCACATGACCAGAGAGTAGGTAGGGAGAGGGAAGAGTGGTAGACGAGTCAAGAATGCAGTGAATAAGAGTACTAAAAGCAGAGAAAGCAGACAGGGTGTGACTAGAAATGAAAAGCAGGAGTTAGTGAGGAGGGGAAGGGGGAGTAGTGAGAATGTAAGAGAGGAAAGATAGGTGGGAGTGGTTATAGGAGTGAAGCAGGTGTTAAATTAGTTAGAGAGGGTGATTGGTTGAATAAGAGGAAGGGGTGTGGTGTGTAAGAATACATATGTAAAGCAAGGATTGGTGGGAATAGGGGTAGGGTAGTGAATTGGGGAGAGCCCGAGCGAAGTGAGGGCAAATGGAGCAGGCAGAGCCAGGAGCAAAAGATCGCTATGCTTCAAAAAAATAACTATCAGTGAGGCTTGCACTTAAGTTTATCAGTGACGAGAACAGTGTTTAGAGTGGAGAGACTAGGTGAGTAAAGACAGATGTTGATAATGTATGAAGGGAACCCTTGGTTTAGAAAAGAGAGGAGACAGGCAGAAAAGTCTTAGCCTTTAGCACATTTTCCTGAAGTTAGATAGGTGCCAAAGTGATACAGAGACTAGGGAGAGAGATGCATACTCAATGGGGGTGGAAGAAAGGTGGTAGTGGTGAGGGTTAGTGAGCCAAGAAATACATGTGCATGCAGCCTAATTTAATTCGCAAAAAATGCTTTTAACACCAGGTGAAGAAAATGCAATTTACATATAGCTTGTGATGGTGTTTTTCTTTTGTTTTTGTTGGTTTCCTCCAGTCCTTGGCTAGAGAGCAATTCTTGTATCGCTTTCAGCATCAGTAGATAGAATAGTATAGATATAGTATAATAATAGAATAGTAGATAGCCAGGTGTATTCAGGGTTGGGGGGGGTTGAGGTCACCTTTCCGTGTAGGTGACTACTGTAAAATAAAAGAGAGACATGATGACAATGAGATAGTCAGCTTAGGGTGATAAAAAAATTCTCTAGAAGAGAGAGAGAGCAATTAATGGAGGGGTAGTGAATATTAGGGGCAAGCAGAAAGAGTGAAATAGAAGAAAAAGGATTGAGAGAGACAGAAAAAAAATGAAGGTTGCGGGATGGAGGGTGAGAAAGAGAAAAGGTAGATGGCCTGGAGAAAGGACTCATGGGTTTGCAAGGAGCAGTAGAAAGGGAAGACAAGCCCAGCAAGGCTTGAGGAGCTAGAAATGAGAGTAGCTTAGTTTACAGCACAGATATGGAGAAAGGGGCCATTAAGTAGGTATTGGGAGGCAAGAAAATACACAGGTAATAGAAGATTGATCAAGGGAAGCATGCATTTACTCTAACATTTGGAGTACGCAAAAGTAAGAGAACACAAAACATAGTAGGGTTAAGGGACACTAGCCTTTAGCCAATCTGGAATAAGCAGAAAGAAGAGAGAATGCAGTTGCCAGTACCCAAATACTACATGCAGAAATTCTACAATATAAACAGATTATACCTTCTAATTTACAGCATTCACAGTAAACAAGCAAGCAGCAGTTATTAAAACACAGATTTGAAGAAAAAGGCCTTTAAGTAAGCACTGGGAGGGGAGAAAGCATACAGGTAAAAACAAAATAGTCAAGGAAAGCAAGCATTTATTCCAAAATTTGGAGTAGGCAAAAGGAAGAGAGAATATAGGGCATAGAAAGGTCAAGGGATGCTAGTGTTTAGTCATGCTGGAATAAGCAGAAGGGAGAGAGAATGCAGCTGTCAATACTACATACATAATTTGTACAATATAAACAGCTTATGCCTTCCAGTTGTACAGCAAAACAGTAAACAAGTATGCTGCAGTTAATAAAACAGACAAGATTCCAGCATTTTTCAGCAGTTAATACACAGTGCTAGGTTTTAGAATAAGTCAAATGAAATCAAGCAGTTAAACATTAGTGTCTGTACTATCCAACAAACAAGTCAAATGGGTAGTCTCTCTAAGCGTCTACACAGCAGAGTATAATACAAGTGCCTGGAAGTCTGCTTCATTTGAGTAAAAGACAAACACAAGCAGGACAGTACAGGTAAGGCACAACGACTAAGAAGCCCAGTGTGCGCATCTGCTTGTGCCTCGTCTTAGCACAGTAAATACATTAGGTACATGTACATTTAACAACTGGTAGTTACAGGCCAACAGCAGTGTAGCATCTACCAGCCTGTAATTACAGGCCAACAGCAGTATTACATCTACCAGCCTGTAGTTACAGGCCAACAGCAGTGTTACATCTACCAGCCTGTAATTACAGGCCAACAGCAGTATTACATCTACCAGCCTGTAGTTACAGGCCAACAGCAGTGTTACATCTACCAGCCTGTAATTACAGGCCAACAGCAGTGTTACATCTACCAGCCTGTAATTACAGGCCAACAGCAGTATTACATCTACCAGCCTGTAGTTACAGGCCAACAGCAGTGTTACATCTACCAGCCTGTAGTTACAGGCCAACAGCAGTATTACATCTGCCAGCCTGTAATTACAGGCCAACAGCAGTGTTACATCTACCAGCCTGTAATTACAGGCCAACAGCAATGTTACATCTACCAGCCTGTAGTTACAGGCCAACAGCAGTGTTACATCTACCAGCCTGTAATTACAGGCCAACAGCAGTGTATTACACAACTTGTATACAACAGGCAGGGAGCCAGTACTGAAAAAGATCATGCTAGTGCAGCGATATCGCTCCTCGTATCCTTATTCCAGTAGTTAAACATGCCCAGTATACAGAACAAACAAAGCTCTTCTCTTAAGTTTTCTTACTTATAACTTGTGTATATGATGGCTTAGTAAGAGATAACTGAACAAGACAATCCAATGCACTGACATACGTGGCAAACACACAGTTTCTCAGAGAGCCATGGGGCTGCGTTGGGACCAGAGACAAGAGAAAGATTAAAAGAAGGCACCAAAGGATTTCAGAGCACTAAGTAAACTCTGGTGAGCAACTCTTGGAGGGGAGGGGTCAGAAGGGAGTGGTGAGTAGAGAGAGAGAGGGAGGGAAAGCAGGTGTTAGAAAAAGTTTAAAGGAGTTTAAAGGGGCAGAGGAACAGGAAGAAAGTATTAGAAGAAACAGTTTAAAGCGGCAGGGGGGAGGAAGCAAATGTTAGAATAAATAGTTGAAAGGAAAAGGTACAATAAAGTGATGAAGTTTTACAATGGAAAAAGGTGAAAAAAAGAGAGAGAGTGTGTGTGTGTGTGTGTGTGTGTGTGTGTGTGTGTGTGTGTGTGTGTGTGTGTGTACAAAAAAGGAGAGATGTATATGCAATGATATATATGATAAAGGACAGATGTATATATGGAGCTTTTCTCCCTAGGCCTTTGCTGAAAATGGGCCTCATGCCAAGTCAGACATTATCAGGTAAACAAACAAAATAACTAAATAAATATACAGCAGGGGCAGAGCCAGGAGCAGAAGATCACTATGCTTCAAAAAAAAAAAAAAAATATATATATATATATATATATATATATATATATATATATATATAGTCATCAATTTGAACAACAGCAGGGAAAAGAAGACACTCAGCTTCACAGTTTTGCTGATCTTAAAGAAAAAAATGCTTCCTACACAGAGATTATTTGTGAATCGATAAAGCAGCTTGACAATTCTCATTTTGACTGAGCCATCATTTTCCCTGGACCCATATAAGCACACATATCTGTATCTATCCACCTTACTCATGTGTGGTAACCATAACCATATCTCTAACCCAACCCCTGCCCTAATTCTAACCCTATATATTACATTAGTAAAAACCCTTTCCAAACAGCATCACTACCACGACAACACTTGATTTCAGTTTTGTAGCTGGAGTTTATTGATATATTGCTTTTTAGTGAGAAAAGTATTCAGTGTTTTGTGATTCTCTGTTTTGAGTTTTCTACCTTTCATGACATAGTCAAACATTTAGTCTGGCGGTTGGTGCAGAGGTTAAAGTTGCATGTTATACTTCTTGTAGTTCAGGGTTTGATTTCCTCAGTCCTTGCTTGTCTACTGTGTGACCTCAAGCAAGTCAGCTAACCAGAAAGGTATGGTTTATCCAGTGGGGCTACTTACTTAAATAGGATTATATATATCTCTCATCTCCCATTATTCTCTCTCCGAAGCTCTAACCAAGACCTACTACAAAACTACAAACCCAAGTCTAAATTTGGACACAGCATGTACAGCTATCACCCCACTATTGCCTGGAATAGGCTCCCACTAGAAATCAGGATGCTTGCACAACCTAAACAATTTATGACAGCCACCAAAGAGCACTTTAAAAGTCACTGGTCCTGCCACTGCACTCTCCCCCTCCTTAAACATCCCCTACTTCTCATACCTTAATCTACTTTCTGCCCTTAACTCACTCTTCTCACTAGCTCTCTCTAGTCTTCCTTTACTAGTCTTTCAACTGTCTTCTAAAATCTATTAAGCAAATTGCCTCAGAGAAACATTGTATTGTAATTGTCTTGCCTTCATGCAACTACATCATGATAAAACTGGGTTTTCTAACCACTTACCCCAAAAACTATACTCATCTTAATGACATATTTCTTTTTATACATCTTGAAATAGTTATGCTATACTCCTGATTACTGACACTGTATAACATTGTATTGCTACTTAACGCTTTGTAATAATCCTGTAACATTGCTGTTTAATGCTAATTTATAATGAAAATTGTATAATATGTTGGAGCTTTTCTCCCCGGGCCTCCACTGAAAAAGGACTCTTCAGCTCAGTCGGACAATCCCAGTCAACAAATGTAAAATAAATAGAGAGATAGAGAGAGAGAGAGAGAGACAGAGAGAGGAAGAAAGATAGATTATATACATACAGTGGATATAAAAAGTTTACACACCCCTCTTAAAATGCCAGGTTTCTGTGATATAAAAAAATGAGACCACAATAAATAATTTCAAAACTTTTCCCACCTTTAATCTGGCCTATAACCTGTACAATTCAATTGAAAAACAAACAAATCTGTTAGGGGAAAAATATAAAAAATAAAAAAAACGTACAATACGCTGGATGAATAAGTCTGCACACCCTTAAACTAATACTGTGTTGTGTGCACACCCTTAATCTAATCCTTTGTTTGTTTTTATATCCACTGTATATGTGTGTCTATGTATAAATATTTGAGTAAGACATTGTTCATCAAATCACATTAATCAAAATAACTAGTTTCTATAGTTCCTTAATGTATTGATCAGAAAATAATTTATTTAAGGAAACATATTTAATCAACTCTCAGTAAACAGTAAGATTGATGAAACAAATATCCTACTTGTGTGAAAAATTGAATTTTAATATAATATGCATTTGTTCAACAGTTTTCTTTTGGAAATATGTTTTTAACGGACAGTTTAAGAAAAAGAAAGTTTTTTAATTGATTAATTGATTAAATGAGTTAATTGATGATAATATATAAAGCTGAGTTTCAAATGTATAATGGTGGTTTTATTTTTCATTGATTAAACTTTTCACTTTGAGGAAGCTGTGGTCTTGGATCTCGCTTTGTGGTCTTTGGCTTCGAGTTACATCAAATCACATTACCATAAATGTATATTTCATCTCTGGTTGTTGTTCTTCTTTAGGCTTTTCTTGGTTTGGGGTCGCCACAGCGGACCTCCGGTCTGCTAATGATTGGCAGTAGATTTTTACAGTGCCGAGGTGCCAGCCCGACACCCTACCTTCAATGAAGGCATGCCCATTCACGCATGTCTTTCTAATGCCACTCGACCACGGGGAGGACATGCAGACTCTACACAGAAGGCACTCCAGCCAAGAATCGAACGGGAGAACCTCTTGCTGTGAGGTGACAACGCTACCGCTGCACCACCGCGGCTTGTATATTTCATTCACCAAATGCACAATAGGATTAGTGCTTAAAGCCACCTTCAATTGCATTATGTGCTTTATGGTAGCAGAAATAGCCTCAGGATTCTGCATTAGCTTACTTATCTCACTTTCAATAATACTTTTGGTCTGAAGGACTTCACACAAGTACCTTACATTTTGTATATTTATTTTCTCTGTTTCTGTGCTAACTCTTATTATAAGTTTTTGTGTATACCTCTGTCTTGAACTGCTTTTTACTTCAGAGTTTCACCCCAGTTCATTTCATTTCTTACAGTGGCATTTGTTACAGTTTTGGGATTTTATTAATCTGTCACTGTGTCATGCTTCTGATGACAGACAGGGGACTGGATTTATGAAGGCTTGCATGGAGTCTAAGATTAGTGTAAGACGGCAGACAACCAATATCTCTGCCAAGCGATCCAGCAACAGCCGGCAGGGGCGTGCATGAGAGCTTCTAAAGCTACTCTTGCACGGACAGTGTTATGGTATGCAAATTACCTCATTTGCTGCTGAAAGCTATGCAAATGAGGTACATTTGTGATCCAGGAAACACTAACCTGTTCATGTAAGAGTAGTGTTATTTGCAGAAATGTACTCCATTGGTAACGGAGTACCGTTATGCAAATAGCTAACGGAGCTATGACAGCTCCAAATAAAGGATGCATCTAGTTGAGGAAGCATGCCAATGGCCAAATATAAGGCCATTGGCATATGCAAATGTTGCAAATCCTTAAAATCCATTTTTTCCCCGATCTCCGATGTTTAAGCATAGCGCAGCACCGCGCAAACATGCGGCGCTTTAAATAAAATGAATAAAATTGAAAAATAACCAAAAATGGGCATTTTCACTAAAAAACTTGATCTGCAATGCAGGTGAATGGCAGGCTGAAAACAACATGGCCAGTGAGTAGTGGTTGCTAAGGGGGTGAAGCTCAGTGTGAGAGATGTAACCAAGCATTAGTAGGCAATCCTATGCAAATGAGGATAAGGATAGTGAATCCCAATTTTCCCTGGCATGTGAGCCATGTCCCTAGAGTGTAAGTGTAGGAGTAGGGGAGTAGTAGAGTAAAAGACTGGTGACATCATGAGGGGGTATGTCTGAAAGACTGTAAGCTTATTGGAGCACAGTGGCTTGTGTTTGCCCTGAGTTGCTCAGGATTGCAAGAGGCGTGTCTACAGTTGTCCTAACTGAAAACAATAAACCAAAGGTGTACACCGTGGATATATCTGAAATTTCTTGCAAATGGGCACACAGTGTGTGTGCGCATGTGTGCCTGTGTGCGTGTGTTTGCGTGTGTTTGCCCGTGTTTGTGCAGCACTGCCCTGGGCAGAAATAGAAAGGGAAAAGGAAGGAAAAGAAGTAGTAGGAAGTTAACCAAGGAGAACTAGCAGATCTGCCAGGTGAAATATATCAGAATCAGACAATTACACAGGCAGTAGACTAGCCCAGCCCAGCCCAGCACTTTAAACTGTGCAAACAGCAGTCTACCCTGCTTTTTCCCAAGAACTCTGCAACACTGCAGTATACAAAGAGTGAAAACATAAAAAGCTTAAGTCAGACAAAATGTTAGGGGCTGCTATTGCTATCATAAACCAACATGTGCAAGATGTTGAGGGTGGTGATGTTGTGAATGCTGCTGAGCAACCCACAGTGAGGAGACGGAGAAGAGTGTACAGACCCAGGGTAACCTACCAGGGGCTACATGAGCTGGAGATAGTAGAGCACAATAGAGTGGACAGAGACCTCCTGCAGCAAATTGTTGAGCTGTGCCGGCCACGCCTCACACACAGAACCAACAGAGGGGAACCCATCCCAGTGGATACCAAGGTATGTGGTAGCCTACGAATACTAGCTACAGGTACCTTCCAGAGACCAACTGGTGATATGATGGGGGTTTCACAGGCATCAGCATCCTGGGTACTGCACCATTTCCTGGATGCCATGTCAGCACATGTCGGTGACCATGTATATTTCCCCAATTCCCATGAGGCATTGGCCAGCAATATGCGTCTTTTCCACCAAATAGTAGAATACCCTGAGGTAGTGGGTGCAATAGACTGTACGCACATACACATCAAAGCACCACCTGCTGAGTGGGGTAGGATCTACACCAACCGCAAGTACTTCCCCTCCATCAACTGCCAGGTCTTGTGCGATGCCCAGGCCATAATAATGAATGTGTGTGCTGGCTGCCCTGGAAGCTATCACGATTCCCACATCTGGCATCTGACGCAGCTGTACCAGAGATTTTCCAGTGCCTGGACACATCTGGTGGAGTCTTGCAATACTCACCAACTACATGTACCCAAATTGTCATGGTATGTGCCATGCTACACAATATGATCCTGCGAAAACAGCTGCAGCAGGAACAGCATGGGGCAGGGCCAAACAGTCCCCCACCATTGCCAAGGCCTGCACAGGCACAGCGTGACTTGGAGGAGGAACAACCTGAGCCTGCCCCAGTAGGCAGAAGGAGGCATGCCCAGTATGCCTTGGCCTTGGCAAAGAGGCAACGCATAGCACATACACTGACTCAGTAGGAACCCTGGAAATGACACCTCTCTCTGACTTGCACATATAATAAAAGGGATGCCTAACTTGAAACTACCTGTTTTCAAACATGTATAGGGAGTGTACTATGTGCATCTGATATAGGCAGCCCTGCAGCAACACCTGAGGCATGATTGCCCTATTTTCAGCAATATAAAGCAGTGCTAAGCAAAATTTACCACTATTTAGCATATTTAAACACAATTGCGAGGAGCTGCGCATCACGCTAACTAGCGCAACATTGGGCAACGTTGAGCAATGTTGGGCAATGTTGGGCAAAGTCAGGCAAGGTTGGGTAAAGTTGAACAAAGTCAGGTAAACATGCTCACACCTGCTTTACTATTCCTTAAGCAGTCTGGTCTGCCCAGCAGGAAAATAAAAAGCAGTGACAGGGCTCTAACTCAGGATACTGTGCACTATAGTCACAGTGCTGAACCACTAAGCCATGACAGCATTTCACTGGTACAGACACAGCAGGACAATTGCAGACTAATGCAAACACAAACAAATGCTGTATCACGCCCTCTGAAGAGGCATATAAGTAACTTCCCCACAGGCCTATGCAGACAGATAACAGCAGGCCAGGCAGTGTGATGTGGGTTGGATAGGCTATGAAGTCATAAATATACGTGAAAGTGGAAGCTAAGATCTGTAGTACAGTAGTATGCCTCAAGCCAGTAGGATAGGCAACAGTACAGACTGAAATGGAGTACCTGACATAGCAGTGCAGGCCTAGTAAATGTGTATAAGTGTCAGGTGAACCCCTCATCCTATGTACACCCACAGTAACAATCAGGTGTGCCCCCGGGTAGAAATGTACAAATAATAGCTGTCCTCCATGTATGAAGAAATGTTGATAAGTCTATGCAAAGTGACTCATGGAAGCCCTGCAGGCACAGCGTGCTTCCTGTTGATGTACAACACAAAGGTGAGCCCTGAAGTAAAAACCAACTTGATTTTTCACACACATATAGTATATATGTCCATACTGGGCATGCTCACACACTTAAACAAATTTAGCAAATTTCAGTCAACAACATACTGAAAGGTCATACTGGGCATGCTCACACACTTAAGCCATGCCTGAATACAGCAGTGGACCACACATATCTGGCAGCTGCAGTTCTTACCCCAGAAACTTGTCACTATTCACCAATCCTGTCTTGTGCACACAATTATATGAAAACAGACCCATATAATATATTAGACTCCTGTCATAATCAAACTATGTACTACAAGAACTTAAGTTGTTCAAAGAAAGTGAAAATTCAAAGAAGATCAATAAATCTCTGATCAGTATCATCAATAAACAATGAGCACTCCTAACATTATCCAATCCATGTTCTGGTAAAAATATTGTCAAAGAGTCCATAGAGAACCATGAAGCTTTCTTTCACTATGTCATAAATATCAGTGTAAACTCATATATGTTCTGAGTCAGTGCAAACTGTAAATGAATACATGTACATGACTGACATTACCAACATCCCAAAAAAAGGAACCAATACAGGGTCCAAAACTCAAAATCTCACCAGTCAGCTCGAACACAATGCAATGCAAACAAATCAAGGCACCAGCTTTTGAAATTGAAGCAAAAAAACAATTTATTCGATCCAAAGACTAAGCGCTTTCACCAGTCCACCTGGTTTCATCAGAGTCATACTAACTCACTAAAACTCATCACATTATATACATACCCCTATCCCACAACTTAATTAGATAATTGATTAATAGCATACACAGTTTGATCAATTACACAGAATTTATGCAAAATTTATACATTATTCTTAGTATTATTTCATTCAATTTAAAATTACAACCAAATATGATACAATTTGTGATTAAGAACTGTAAGTATATTAGTAATATTTGTTGTAAAGAACATACTAATATCATATAATGTAGTATAATATTGTTTTTTAACTTTTCCTTTTATATCTTAGTCGCTCTATATTTCAATTGAGGTTTTAAAGAAATATATTCATTAAAGCCTGGAAACTTTGTGGCGTTTAACCTTATCTGCCATTCCATTTCTAATAGTGCTACTTTATTGTCTATATCACCATTAGAAAAAGGCAACACTCTATCCACAATAAAGAATGTAAATTACCAACATCTTGTCAAACAGGTTCATACATATTCACCCCCCTCTCACTGACAAAAGGGCCATTATCATACCTGGAGATTGTGAAAACCCAGAAATCACATATACAATGGTTAAACAGCTCTTTCCAAACCTAAAAACACAGCGTCTATTGGATGACATGGTTTCCCTAGCTGTGTCATATGTGAACTCCAAAACAAACAGACCCTGCACCTGAAAAGTCTGCTGAGACTCACCCTCTGTACAGGATATGAGACTGTTGAATGGGTTACAGCAACATTTGGCACACTTCACAAGTGTTGGTGCACAACAGACCATGGTAACTATTGTCTTATAAGCCTATTAAGCCTGATCTGCAAGGCCATGGAGTCCATCATGATGGAACTCATAAACAGAGCTATTGGGAGCCTACAAACACCCAACCCTACCCATTTTGATTTGGTCAGGGGCAGATCATGGTTCCCAAACCTGCTAGACTATTTTCAAGGCAGTCACCCAGGGCATACATCAATGAAATGAGCTACACACATCCCACATAGACCTTGAAAAGCCCTTTTCCAACATCTCAGGCACATGTCATATCCACAAAATCAACAACTTATGCATGAATATGTATGTCATCTGATGGATTGCTAACTGGGGCACAGATAGATCTCACAAGGTAAGAATTTTGTTTTCCTGTTCAAGCTGGTAACAACTGTTGTCCCCCATGGCTCAGTCCTGGGACCCCTCCTGTCTGGTGTATACTTTTCAGAAATACAGTCAAACACACAAGGGCTATGTTTAGCAAAGTTTGTGGATGACAGCAAAAAAGTTGTCATAATTGATGTTTGGGACAACAGAGACATCCTTAAAAAGGGTCTCAGTCTGACAGATGTGGTGTCAAAATTATGGCCTCGAGCTACAGTCATACAAATACCACATAGGTGCTAACACGATAATAAGGGATCTATGGACACATGTGGATAGTCATCTCTACTTCCAGAAACACATTCACAAAGTGGTTAGAAAATCATGCTATGTGTTCCCACAAACTGCCAAGGTCTTTGCATGTAGGTCAAAGGAGGTTCCCTTTACTCATCAGTCATCAGACCCATCAGAGAATACCACAACACACTTGCGATGAATCTGACTAGGCACCTTCAGTAGCTGGAAAGACCACTGACGTACCTCAACAAGAGGATTACTGGCCTCAAACAGTTGCCCCATGCAACAAAACTGAATTTAACTCAATCTGTACTCTGTTGCATACTGTCTACTCAGGAGATCACTGCCCAACAGACAGGTCCATGTCCAATGCAGAACTGATGAAGTAAACCCAAGCTCACTGTACCACATGCTCTAGAGATATCATCATCACAATATTAAATAGAACATGTTGGAGGGATACATTACTAAATCACAGACTTCCCTTGCTTTTGAACAGGATCCCAACCGACATTAAGCCGAGTCCCTCACTGACACTCTTCCAGAGGAGCCTTGATGAGTGTATGTGAAACTGAACTGTCACACCATGGATCACTTCATCAGCTCTACTACACAGAGGCCTAGGGAACTAACTCCATGGGTGGTGATAGCTGCACACTCTGGCCATACGAATATATGCCTTCAGGCAGATAGCCTATTACCTACCTATGTACCTATATATATATATATATATATATATATATATATATATATATATATATATATATATATAGGGGGAACACAGTATAATAAGCCAAAGATGGATGGGCAGAGATGTGTGTAAGACGGTGACCATGACAGGGAGCCATCCAGGACTGTCCCACCCAGCACACATCCCAATGGCATGAAAGACATGAGGTGCACATCTCTCCCACTGTACATAACAGCCACCAGTATCTGTAAGCATTACAGTGTATGTGGTCCATGTGCCCTGCTGTACAACATGACTGTACAATGAAGTACACATCTACTATCTGTAGACATGTACCTGTCACACAGTTTCATAGGTATGTAATAGACTATCTCCACGAAGGCATATATCAGCCTATGCAAATTGTGCAGCTTTCACCACACCATTGGGTAGTCTCCCAATGCCTAGTTCTAATAGTTAGTATCCTAAGCCCCTTTCTAGTGGGGCTGCTGATGTGATGTCTGGCATGAATTGTCTGTTTCCCATCCACTCATCAAGGTTCCAATTGAAGAGTGTCAGCGAGGGGTTCTGTCTGATGTACATTGGGACTCTGTTCCACAGCAAGGCAAGTGTCTGGGATGGTACTCTATCCCACCAGCATGTTGTATTCATCATTGTGATGAGGTTCATATCCCGGGAATGTGTAGGGCGACTCAATGTTGTTATCTGTAGATGGAGCATGTTCAACAGTTATGTGTTGGACATGGCTCTGTATGTTAGGCAGAGTGTGCCTCTGAGTAGGCGGTACGCAACAAAGAACATATTTAGTTTTACCAGTTGTGCTGCATAACACAACTGTTTGAGGCCAGTAATCCTCTTGGTGAGGTACCTATGTGGTCTGTACAGCTGCTGGATATGCTAAGTCGAGTACATCCATAATGGTGCACTTTACTCAATGATGGGTCTGATGGCGTAAGAGTAGAGTGCCAACACTACCTCTTTGGATCCTGATGCAAACCCTTTGTTGATTAGGTGGGCCACATAGGATCTCCCAATCACTTTGGCAACATGGTTGTCAAAGGAAAGGTGACTATCTACCTATGTCCCCAGATCCCTTAGCACCTTGTCATTTTTAAGGGGGTAACACCTATGTGGTAGTTTGTGGATATTTTGTTTTCAACAAAGAGGATCACTATGCATTCCTCTACAGTGAGCTTGAGGCCATGATTCTGACACCACACATCTATCTCATAGAGTCCCTTCTGGAGAATATGTCTGTCTTCTGGGGAATCTATTATGGCAAACACTTTACAGTTCCCAGCAAACTTAGTCAACCACAACCCTCCTGTGTTGGTATGTAAATTTGAGAAATCTATACCAAACAGGAGGGACCCCAGGACTGAACCCTGGGGGACACCAGTCATTACCGGTGTAGAGTCTGACATGTAGCCAGCAACTCTTAATGTGTGGGATCTATCTGTGAGCCAGTTTGCAATCCATCTTGTGATGTATGGATTCACGGCCAGGTTGGTGAGTTAATCTATGATACCTGACTGGGGAATGGTGTCAAAGGCCATAGTGAGGTATAGGTAGGCTGTGTTGAGCTCATTTCAATCATTTGTAGCCTGGGTAATTGTCAAACAAATTCTCCCAATTCAGGAGGCATGGGCTGCGTTTGACGAAGCCAAACTCGGTGTGCTCAACTGTGTGAAGGTTCCCAATCTCTGTATTGTTGACTTCCATTATGATTGGCTCCATTGCCTTGCAGAACACACTCATCAGGCTCATAGAGCATGAATGCCAAGGGGTTTTTGTGGCCCCACCACTGTGGAGTGTGAAGAACATTGCTGTGCAACATTCTATGGGTACATATCCTGTAGAGAGCATGTAGAGAGAGGTGTAGGTATCCTTGATGAATATGGATACATCCTCACCCTATGTGCTATGATTCAGGTTCTGATGCTGGAAGGTATGGAATGAGTAGTATCCTGGTAGTGCTGGTGTGCTGTCTGGAGCCTTGAACTAGGTTTCTGTTACTGCACAGATATCAATATTCTCCATAATGAGAAGTGCCTCAAGTGTGTGCATCTGGAGGCTGAGACTTCTGGCAATGAGTAGCATTTAGCTCACTTTGTGGTTATTTGTGTTGGTTACGGGGTTTGGTTTGTCCTGCATGACCGGTGTTCCACACCTGAAGCCAGCGCCTCATTGGTCCCATCTGACCATAAGCTAATTACCCTACATATCCACATTCTGGACCCACACCCCCATTAAGGAAACCATGTTAAAAAATGTCTCCAAATCCAACTTCATGCTTCTTAAGGCAGAAGTGCTGATCTGCAGGACACCCATGCAGATGGACAATACAGTTACGACTACTGAATCCTTCACAATTACACTTTATAAGCACTTACATGACTGCATGCATCATGCTATCCCAAACAGAACCAAGACACTATCCTCCAAGAAAAGGAAGCCAATCTGGTGTTCCCCTGCCATAAACAAACTGCACAACAGAAGGAAGAAACTGTTGCAAAAGAGGGTAAAATCCCATGAGTGGAGGAGCTCCATGGTCAACATCAGTAAGAAGCTGTGATCCCCGATAAAATCCTCCAAAGCTAGTTATGAAAAAAAAATCGACATTGATTCTAAAGACAACCACAAAGCATTCTATAGCTATGTCAAGAATCTCAATGGCAACACTCAGATCTGCTCTGAGTTACAGCACAATGGCACTAAATATACAGACCCAACTGATATTGCCAACATCCTAGCAGATAGGATTAGTGCTAACTTTACTCCTCTCTCACCCATGAAAGAGCACATCTCTATAACGGAAGACTGCAAAGTTGCTGTCATCATGGCTGCACAGGTATAGAACACTCTCCAAAGCCAGGAACACAGCATCCATGGGACCAGATAACATCTCAGGCTGTGTTCTACACAAACTACAGAATGAACAGGCACCACACCTATGTACCATGTTCAGTCATAGCCTCACCTCAGGCTTTGTGCCTGCTGAATGGCACATAGCAATGGTTATCCCACTACACAAGGGGGGAGCCACCATGGACCCCAGGAACTAGCGCCCCATTAGCCTGATGAGCCTACTCTGCAAGGCCATGAAATGTATCATCATATAACTTATAAAAAACGACATTGGTAATCTCCAAACTCTGGACCACAACCATGTTGGGTTTGTAAAAGGCAGATCATGTCTCCTAAATCTGTTAGACGTCATTGAAGCAGTCACCAGAACCGTAGACAAGGGTAAGGTGGTTCACACAGCCTATGTAGATCTTCCACGGCTTTCAACACCATCCACCACTCTGGAATTATAGATAAACCCACTAAACTAGGAATAAATTGCTATGTCACAAGATGGGTTGCCAACTGGCTCACTGACAGAACACACACTGTGAAAGTAGCAGACTCCAAGTATGACTTTGGACCAGTGACGAGTGCCATACCACAGGGTTCAGTCCTGGGTCCTGTCCTGTTTGGTATCTACTTCCCTGAAGTAAACGTTAACATGGAAGGTCTCTGGCTAATGAAGTTTCCAGATGACTGCAAACTAGGAGCCATAACTGAAACTACTAAAGATGTGGACATCCTACAAAAGGGCCTCACTGAGACAGATGCCTGGTGTCAAAGCCATGGCCTCAAGCTCAGTGCCAAAAAATGCATTATCATCCCCTTTGGTAAAAACTCTGTAGCCATGAACTACAACATAGGCAGTAGTATACTTAACACTGAAAATGTGATAAGAGACCTTGGGTCACAGGTGGACAGTGGACACACCTGTGATAATCACATCCCCACAGTAGTCAGGAAATCCTTCTATGTGGCACACCTCATCACAAAAGGTGTCTCATGCAGAATAGAAGAGGACATTGTTCCCCTCTACTCATCACTCACTAGACCCATAACAGAGTACAACACCCCTTTTGCTATGTACCTCACAAGGGATCTACCTGACAACATCGACACTTCATAACACCGACAACGACTTCACCGACACCACATAATCGACAGTTCACAAACACGACACCTCATACACTCGACACATCATAACAACAAACAAAACAAATCCCCTATCCAAAACCCACACACACAACACAAGCACACCAAAATCCTTACAAACCAACACTAACCCTTACATACACAACTATCTACAACCCTAACCGAAACCCTAACCCTAAGGTCCGTCACTATTGCACACTCACCTAACCCGCGCCCTAACCCTAACTCACTTAACCTGCCCCTAACCCAAAAAATATCACTACTGCACCCTTACCTAACCCGCGCCCTAACCCTAACTCACTTATCCCACCCCAATTCCTACAGACCGTCAGCATCGCACACTTACCTTACTCGCACCCTTACCTAACCCGCGCCCTAACCCTAACTCACTTATCCCACCCCTATCCCTACAGACCGTCAACATCGCACACTTACCTTACTCACACCCTAATGGCCGTCACTATCGCATACTTACACATCCTTTCCCCATCTCAGTGTTCTCAGCATTGGTGTTTTCCTCTGTCGGTCTTCTGACTTGTCGATCTTCTGGCACCGGTGAAGACGTTGTCGGTGTTCTGAAGTGTCGATGTTGTCAGGTAGATCCCTCACAAGACATCTACAACAACTGGAAAGCCTGCAGAAATACCTCACAAAGAGGATTAGCGGCCTGAAATACATGCCATACACAGACCGTCTCAAAATGCTCCAGCTGTACTCTCTCGCATATCGCCTACTCAGAGGTGATCTTTGCCTAACATACAAAGCTATGTCAAACACAGAGCTGTTGGACATGCTCCACATAAAACACTCACAATCCCTCTGATCTTCAGCCCCAAAACCCAGAGTGAAATACAAAAGGAAGGGGTGTATCCATTTACCTTATGGATACCCACACCTTCAGGTTAATGGCACAGCATGAAGCCTTGGAGCCCATGTAAGTGTAACTAACATTGAGCAAAGCTGCTTATCAGATTTTAGCCTGCTACAGATCACCTACCTTGTCTCAGAAACCTCACTCAGTATTCCTGAGAACATTGGAAAATATAAAGGTCCTACCAAACACCATTATATGAGGAGATTACAACTACCCAAACATGGACTGGGAGAATTACTCGTGTACAACGTCCTTTGCTCAGTGCTTCCTAGAGTTTAAAAACTCAAACGCCCTGGAACAGCTGGTCACCATGCCCACTAGAGGTGACAACATACTGGATCTGATCATAACCAACATGGGGTACCAGTGTTCCACACCAGAGATAAACCCCTCGCTGGTAATATCAGACCATAAAATAATCACACTGGAAATCCACCCCCCCCCCCCCCCCCAGTGAAGGAAACCACCGTGAAGAAATTTTCAAAAGCAAACTGCACACTTCTCAAGACCAAACTGAAAAGTTCCAAAGCCCCCTTGCTATAGGATAATGCTATACAATCTGCAGAATCATTTACAAGTGCATTCTATGAGCATTTACAGGGATGCATGGATCGAGATATCCCAAATAAAATCAAGACGCACTCCTCCAAAAAGAAGAAACCAATCTGGTGGTTGTTGCCCATAAATAAGCTATACAACAGAAGGAGGAAACTAACACATGATAGAGCAAACTTCAGAAAAGGAAAGGTATCACTGATCATTATTAGGAAGAAACAATGATCACTCATAAAATAACCCAAGGCCAGTTTCTAAAGACAAATTGCCAAGGAATCTAAGAACAACAACCACAAAGCCTTTGTTAGCTATACCAAACATTTAGGTGGCAACTCTCAAATATGCTGTCAGCTTCTGCAAAATGGCAAAAAATACACTGAACCAACTGACATTGCCCACATCCTGGCGGGCAAGTTCAGTGCAAACTTTACCCCCACCCCCAAAAGGGCCTGTGTCCATCCCAGAAGAATGCAGACCCCAGACTTCATGGACATGCAAAAACAGCCGTCTCCAAAGCTAAGAACACAGCATCAATGGGACTGGATGGTGTCCCAGGCTGCATCTTAAACCAGCCCCAAAAGGAACTACACCCTCACCTACATTCACTGTCCAGACTCAACCTTACCACAGGCTATGAACCCAAAGAATGGAATGCAGCAACAGTCATCCAGCTCCACAAAGGTGGTGCACAACAGAACCTGGAAACTATTGCCCTATAGGCCTACTCAGCCTGGTATGTAAAGCTATGGAGCAAATTATCATGGAACCCATAAACAGAGACATTGGGAACCTCCAGTCACTGGACTCTACCCAATTTGGCTTTGTTAAAGGCAGATCCTGCCTCCTAAACCTAGTTGACTTTGAAACAGTTACCAAGGACATAGATGGAGGTGAAAGTAGTCCACACAGCCCACCTGGACCTCACTAAGGCCTTTGACACCATTCCCCACTCTGGCATCATGGACAAACTTATCAGCTTGAGCATTAACCCCTATGTCACAGGATGGGTGGCCAACTGACTCATAGATCAAACACACATGGTCAGATATGCGGGTGCCATGTCCGACTCTAAACCAGTCACAAGTGGCATCCTACAGGTCTTGGTCCTGGGACCCCACCTGTTCAGTAGATACTGCTCAGAGGTATAGGCAAGTATGGGAGGAGTATGGCTGACCAAGTTTGCAGATGACTGCTAACTGTGGTCCATAATCGACTCTACAGCTGACACAGACATCCTTCAGATGGGTCTTACAGAGACAGATACCTGGTGTCAAAACAATGCCCTCAAGCAGAATGCCAAAAGATGCATAGTCATCCCCTTTGGATAAAACAAAGTGCCAACAAATTACCACATTGGTGGTAATCCAGTATGTACAGAGAATGTAATTATGGACCTGGGGACCCAGGTAGATAGTAAACTCTCCTTTGATGATCACATTGCCAAAGTATTTAGAAATTCCTTCTATGTAACCCACCTAATGTCACCTAATGTAACCCACTTTGTCAAGTCTGATAAAGTCACCGTCCTACAAATATATCTGTGGAAAAGAGTGCTCCCAGTAATGTGTATTGCGTGTTGTGTAAATGCGAACTGCTCTAGTGTCAAAAAGTAGTTAGGCAGGGGTTTGAATCCTGCACTTGCCAACTGTATGAGAGTGTGTTTGTCTTCTTGGAGAGGAGCAACATTTTTGAAGACTACTGAAACATCTTAAAAGTGGCATACTCATCTTTGTCAAGTCTGATGATGTCACCATCCTACAAATATACCTGTGGAAAGAAGAACTTCCAGTAATGTGTGTAGCATGTTGTGTAAATGCGTACTACTCTAGTATCATAAAGCAGTTAGGTAGGGGTTTGAATCCTGCATTTGCCAACAGTATGAGAGTGTGTGTTTTCTTGGAGAAGAGCAACCTTTTTGAAGACTACTGAAACACCTTAAAAGTGGTATACTCATCTGTGTCAAGTCTGATGATGTCACCATCCTACAAATATACCTGTGGAAAAGAGAACTCCCAGTAATGTGTATAGTGTGTCGTGTAAATGCATACTGCTGCAGTATTATAAAGTAATTAGATAGGGGGTTGAATCCTGCACTTACTAACTCTGTGTGTGTATCTCCTTGAAGAGATTACTGAAACACCTTAAAATTGGTATACTCCTCTTTGTCAAGTCTGATGATGTCACCATCCTGCAAATATACCGGTGGGAAGAAGAACTGCCAGTAATGTATATAGTGTGTCGTGTAAATGTGTACTGCTGTAATATCATAAAGTAATTAGATAGGAGTGTGAATCTTGCATTTGCCAACTGTGTGTGTGTGTCTCCTTGGAGAGGAGTAACCTTTTTGAAGACTACTGAAACACCTTAAAAGTGGTATACTCATCTTTGTCAAGTCTGATGATGTCACCATCCTACAAATATATCTGTGGAAAGGAGAACTCCCAGTAATGTGTATAGTGCGTTGTGTAAATGTGTATTGCTGTAGTATGATAAAGTAGTTAGATAGGGGTTTGAATCCTGTACTTGCTAACTGTGTGTGTGTGTGTGTTTGTCTCCTTGGACAGGAGTAATCTTTTTGGAGACTACTAAAACACCTTAAAAGTGGTATACTCATCTTTGTCAAGTCTGATGATGTCACTATCCTACAAATATACCTGTGGAAAAGAGAATGCCCAGTAATGTGTATAGCACGTCGTGTAATTGCATACTGCTATAGTATCATAAAGTAGGTAAATAGGGGTTTGAATTCTGTACTTGCCAACTGTGTGTGTGTGTGTCTCCTTGGAAAAAAGCAATATTTTCGGAGACTACTGAAACACCTTAAAAGTGGTATACTCATCTTTGTCAAGTCTGATGATGTCACCATCCTACAAATATACCTGTGGAAAGGAGAGCTCCCAGTAATGTGTACAGTGCATTGTGTAAATGTGTCCTGCTGTAATATCATAAAGTAGTTAGGTAGAGGCTTGAACCCTGTACTTGGTGACTGTGTGTGTGTGCTCCACATGTGTGACACTGTTGGTGAATGTGTCATGGGTTTTGCTTTTACTACTGTATGACATATCACAATGACAACAGTATGTGCATCACACGTCAGGTAGCTGTGTGGCAAATACATATACATACATGTGGCCTCAATTATTTCATAGGTGGGAACACTGCTTTCTCCACGAACACATCTGTTATGTTTGCCAGAGTGTGCTGCCACTTTCCAGACCTTAGGTCACATCTGTATGCTTGTGACAAGACTAGCCACTGCAGTGATCCCTGGCCTACATCATCCGTTTCACATACACTCATTACGGTTTCTATTGAATAGTGTGAGTGAGGGTTTATGCCTGAGGTATATTTGCAACCTGTTCAAAAGCAGCAAAGTCTGTCAAAGATGGCTATTTATTATAGGTGTGCAACAACCTTTGTGGATATGCATGCAGACACCTTATTGCTTATGTGATATACAGAGGGATTTCTAAAACCCTTTGGAAATGTGATCAAAGGAGAGATGACTTAACACAAGGCTCTATGTATACATCGGTACCTGTTCCACATTTTGGGGGCTACTACCTATGTGGTACTCTGGGAATACTATGTTTTGTAAAAGTGGATGACTATGCTTTATTTGGCTTATAGCTTTACAGCATGGGTTTGACACCAGGTATCTGTCTGTATGATACCCTTTTGGATGATATGTGTGTGTCATCTGGAGAATGCATTATAGCCCACAGTATACATTGCCAAACGTGGCCAGACATATCCCTACTGTGTTTACTTGTGCCTAAGAAAGCTATATGCCAAACAGGAGTGGTCCCAGGACTGAGTGCAGGTGAATACCACTTGTTACTGGCATAGAATAGTACTTGAAGGCTGCAAATGTTACTGTGTGTCCTACATCTGTCTGTCAGTTGTCAAGCCATCATCTAACAATTGTTTATGGGCAGGCTGTTGAGGTTATGTATACTACCAGAATGCAAACCAATGACAGATAGTAACAACAGTATCACCCACAGCACAGTGTCAAACCGTGTTATACATGCACATGTAGTCACATTCCAAAATGTGTGCAGTACATTGCATACTGGCCACCAATAGAAACTATGGAGTATTAACACTGTCTAATACAGGGCATGTCACCCTGCCCATGTGTCCAATATGCATGTACATGCAGACAGTGCACCTCAACCATGTTCACAAATGTACACCTGCAAATCTGTGCTGCACACATCCCACACTTACTGTCCACTCTATAACACATACTGACAAAACTACACACATCAGCCAAGTGGCACATGGGCAGACAATACACAATTGGAATAAACACTGGTGTAAACAATACTACATTGATAATTATAGCTTTAATGCATCATGCCTGCTCAGCTACACTTTCAAGGATATCATTACACTTTACTGCTGACAACATGCTACACATTAAAACATTGCTATACTGTAATAAAGTCACCCTGTGCATCAGCACCATGTTACCTGTTCCTGCATCAACGTTACAGATGACAGGAGGTGGCACAGGTTACATCATATGCACAGGGTGTGTTGTTGGTTTGCCAGAGGCCCACACTGAGCCATTCAATCGACATGTGTGTGTGAGTGTGTGTGTGTGTGTGTGTGTGTGTGTGTGTGTGTGTGTGTGTGTGTGTGTGTGTGTGTGTGTGTGTGTGTGTGAGGGCCAAGAGTACTGTTATGGGCCAATGTGGATGTAATGTGTGCAGGTATGTGTTTGCCCTAGGTGTCTGGTTTATGTGTGTGTGTCTGCATGCACACAGTTCCACCATGTGACTGCCATATACAGGGATTTGTGGGATAGCTACAGAC
The DNA here is from genome assembly GCF_019279795.1 of Protopterus annectens. Lineage (NCBI taxonomy): Eukaryota > Metazoa > Chordata > Ceratodontiformes > Protopteridae > Protopterus > Protopterus annectens. The sequence continues at coordinate 519,304,759 of NC_056740.1, read as the reverse complement.
TGTACCCAGCAGGCTTTACAGATTACCATCTCTGGCCACGGATACGGGACCTGTGCCTGGCAGGGGTGCTACAGACAGTATCAGGTACTAATCCAGACTGGGTACTATCCTCAGAGGTTGACATATGTCCACTGGATCCAGGTCCCTGCTGGGAATGGCCAGAGCCACATGCACGTGGTCTTCTAAGACGGTCTATGGACAGCCCCCCCCCAACATTGCTGGGGCTGGTACTGGCACTACGGGAGCAGCTATGACTTGATGGACGTCCACGGCGACTGCCAACTGATGATGTTGCTGGCATACATTCACGTCGATGTCTCAACCATCCTGCACTGTCCTGACACATGGACATGACATTGTAGAGGACATCAAATGTCTTACCCCAATATCTATCAATTACCTCAGTGTAATTAGGTATGGCACCTGCTAGGTCACAGATGCTGTCATTTACAAAGGTGTTATGAGCCCTCTGTGCCCTTAGTTCCTGTCTGGTGTACTGCTCCATACGTGCCTGTGCCTCCATGACAGCCTGGAACATGCGTGTGCTTGTAAGAGTTGTGGCAAGTCTGCCAGGGACATGGCGACCAGCAGTGCTCTGTCGAGAACCCCTGGGCATCTGCCTATGTGGTACCATTCCAGACATCTGGCTATGGTTGCTGTGTCCTGATGCATGTGCCATAGATACCACACTGTCCTGGCAAGTGCCGACTGTACACTGTCCCTCTGCTAAGGGCATTGGTGATGATGGATGTACAGGCAGTATGACTGTGTGCATGGATGAGGTGGAGACTTGTGTACTGTCAATTGGTGGCCCAACAACAGACCCTGATAAACCTGCCTGTGCCTCAACACACCTATCCTCATTATCACTATCTGTGTCAGTGACATCAGGTTCCCTGCTGCACTGAACCAACCCCACCTCAGCACCTGTGAGAGGAAAACAGGAAACACACTTTAAGACCTGTACATGATGTCAGACCAAATGCACACATGCACATGCACACATGCACACACGCACATGCATGCACATGCATGCACACACACAAATACACTCCTCACTAAAGCAGACAGACACACACACACACACACACACACACACATGCACACACACCACCAGCAATCTCAGAACATACTCAATAGTAGTTGATGGTGGGGTACAGTATCACAAGGCTACAAAATGTGTCCCAAACCAGAACCTATCATGCTGCACAGGAACTGCACTACCATGGCTACATTCACCATTTCACAACCAGTTGTTACATGGGTTTGTAAGGAGGCCAATATGGAGCATTCCCTAACATGAATATGTTGTGTGTTGCAGAGTGTTTCACTGCCCCGTGATAGGCCTCTACCCCTTAGGTATATTATGGGTGCTGTGTGGATGACATTTGGGATAACGGAGTGTGACTTTACAGAGTGTTTGTGAATCTTTCATGTGTAGCATGTTAACATGTTCTGTGTATGACATACTTGTGTATGTTATGTGCATGTTGTGTATCGACTCTGCCTATCCAATGGTCACTACAGTGTAGCCACTTTTGTTTGAGATGGAATGTGTATTGCATGTGTTTGAGGCAGCTAATCACATTAGTGAGATGTACGTGGTCTCACAGCAAACATGCATAGCATGCATTATGGGTAGGTGTGTTACATGTGTACATGGCCTACACCTTAACTATGACATGCACTTTATATTTGCAATAATAAATGTAGAACACACTCACCAGCATATGTCCGCTGCCTTGTTATCACACCAGAGGGACCTACATAGATATGAGACAGTTTGTCAGTGGCGACAACTGTGATATTGCTACTGTGGGTTTGCAATCTTACAGTTGAACAACAGTTTACATTCACAGGCCTACAGATTATGTTCCAAATGATCATAGGTTCATAGGTTCATACTAGGCTATCTACCCTAGGGCATTTAAAGCCTAGCCAGAGTGTGTTTGGCTTTCGCCACCCAATTTAAATGAGTTTTACTATGCCTTTTTTCAAGGTTAGTTTACTGTGCCTCTGTCTAACAGTGACACAGAAGTGATCCCCGGGGTAAACCTACGATCTCCCATTCACTTGTCAAGATTCCTCTTGAAGAGGGTCAGTGAGGGACTCTGCCTAACGTGGACTGGGATTCTATTCCACAGTGAAGGGAACCTCTGGGTTATGAATCTGTCCCTCCAGCATGTCCTATTTATTTCTGTGCTGAGGTTCAAGTCCCTTGAGCGCGTAGCTCGATGGGATTTGGATTTTCTGAGGTGAAGCATGTCCATTAATTCTGGGTTGGACAGGGCTTTATATGTCAGGCATAGATCGCCTCTAAGTAGGCGGTATGCAACTGAGTAGAGCTGGAGTTCCTTTAACCGAGCAGCATATGGCATCTGTTTGAGCCCCTTGATCCTCTTGGTGAGGTACTTTTGGGGTCTTTCCAGTTGCTGCAGGTGTCGGGTAAGGTACATCCCGAATGGGGCATTGTATTCAATTATGGGCCTAATGAGGGATGAGTAAAGGGGCACAATGACCTCCCTTGATCTAGATGTGAATCCCTTCATGATAAGGTAGGCTATATAGAAGGTTTTTCTAACCACTTTGGCCACATGGTTGTCAAAGGAGAAATTGCTATCAACTTGGATCCCCAGGTCCCTAATTACTTCTTCCATACTTAATGGATTTCCACCTATGTGGTAATTTGTGGGCACTTTGTTTTTGCCAAAGGGGATGACTACACACTTTTTGGCATTTAGCTTGAGGCCATGGCTCTGGCACCAGTTATCTGTCTCAATGAGACCCTTTTGGAGGATGCTTGTGTCAGCTGGAGAGTCAATTATGGTGCCCAGTTTGCAGTCATCTGCGAACTTGGTCAGCCATAGTCCTCCCGTGTTGGCCTGTACCTCCAAAAAATATATACCGAACAAGAGAGGTCCCAGGACTGAGCCTTGTGGGATGCCGCTTGTAACTGGTTTGGAGTCTGACATGGCTCCAGCAATTCTGACCATGTGGGTTCTGTCCTTGAGCCAGTTTGCAACTCATCTTATGACATAAGGGTTGATATTTAAGCTGGAGTGCTTATCTATGATGCCCGAGTGGGGTATTGTATCGAAGGCTTTTGCGAGGTCCAGGTAGGCTGTGTGGACCACCTTCCCCTCGTCAATGGCCTTGGTGACTGTTTCAAAGAAATTGACCAGGTTCAAAAGGCAGGATCTTCCCTTAACAAAGCCGAATTGGGTAGGATCCAGTGTCTGTAGGTCCCCGATATCTTTATTTATGAGTTCCATGATGATCCTCTCCATAGCTTTGCATACCAGGCTAGTCAGACTTATGGGGCAGTAGTTTCCAGGGTCCGTTGAGGCACCACTTTTGTGGAGAGGGACCACTGTTGCTGTACACCATTCTTTGGGTACATATCCTGTAGTTAGGCTGAGATTGAACAGTAGCTTTATGTTGGGGTTCAGCTCTTCTTGGAGTTCATGTAGGACGCAGCCCAGGACACCATCTGGTCCCATTGATGCTCTGTCAATATTGCACAACAACAGGCTCCACATCTTCTAACTACACAGTACACATCTCACATATGCATGATCTACCAATAGAGGTAACAGTAGTCTACAGATATGCCATGTTACCTGCATGCTCCATGTGTTCTTGCTGGGTGGCTCCAACCTCCATCATGGTAAATGTCTGCTGCTGTTGTTGTTGGGCAGGTGCCACCAGGCTCAGGAGCAGCTCCTCCACTCTGGTGCGGGGGGGGGTGGATGTTAACCCCACCACCTGTTGCAAGCTGTTGTCTTCGTACATCAGAAGCACTCTGACGGACATGTCTAAGTAGATCACTGCAGTGGTGGTGTACCTGCTCATATGTCCGGTTATGCAGGCCTACCTTGTTTAGCCTCCGGACAACATCTTGCCACATTGCAGTACGCTTCTGCTTTTGGCTGGTTCTGGAGAATAGTAGGCTGTAGTGCTGAATCATACAGCTGGTAAGAATCTCATCTTCAGCACTACTGTAGCTAGGATTTCTATGGTGTGCCATGATCCCTGGAAGACATAAAGAAAAGATATGTATGAGCAAGTCATATGGCACATTTAACATTATACAGTACAGATATCACTGAACTTCCATATATAGCAACCTATTAGCTGACTGAGATTAAACACTTTCACTACAACTTATCAGTGCTCACCCAACTGCTTGAAAGTGCCTGGCATGCTCTATATAATAAACCATGTTCTGCACAGCAACAAAATAAAATCACTATATAAGACTATACAAGAGTACCTGGCACACTGTATGCAACACAATGCACCACCTAGCCACAGCAGATATAGATCAAGCCAATGCATAAAGAAATATGTCATTCATCGCAATGTTTGTAAGGTCCAGTTACAGTATTACCATTATACCACACAACTTGTTGATGGCAAACCCGTGGCCAAAATATGTGCACAATTATGAATATAGGTGGCATACTTCTGTAGTAAACTATAAATGTTGCTAGATACGCAGTTATATGTTGTAACCCACATATGACAGAGGACATGTTACAGGCATACCCACACACACATCAGACATAATTACAAGACACAAAGGTATGTCAACCCAGATAGGCTTTACGTGTGCACCATACAGTACCGTGTGTCAGTACTTACAAAACCTTAAGCTTGAGGAATTTAATCTGTGATGACTACAGGGACCACACAAAACAGTGGTTCCAAGCAATGTGGACATACTCCATACATTGCTGTTTAGGCCCAGAGCTTCAAGAAGTACTACAGTACATACAGGATTTGTATTCAACAACAGTACCAATCAATAAGCATACATGTAGTGCTTTAGCCTCCAATGACACACCCCAGTTAACACCAAGGGACTACATCAGACTGTATGCCATAGTGCTTTATCTGCCTAGCAACAGCATACACAGCTTTTTCTGGGATCAAAGCAAGACTCATAATACCATGACAGAAACAGTTTCCCAGTAAGCTATCCCACAAATACACATCTTTGACATATTCACCAACACATTGACCATCACACTCAGTCAACTTTACATAGAATCTATTGCAACAAGTAGATGTGGGTGTGTATGAGTATATATGACTCTGTGTGTGTGTGTGTGTGTGTGTGTGTGTGTGTGTGTGTGTGTATATATATATATATATATATATATATATATATATATATATATACACACACACACACACACATACATATACACATCCATTGGTGTACATATACATATAGGCACATATACAGTCCACCTTTCATGGTGTGAATATCAATTATACAAAGGATGTGAGGTATACAGTAATGTAATAATATTGCACAGTCTTGTGAGAAATGCATTGAAAGTGTTCACAGCCCAGGTACCTTTAGCAGGCCTCACTGGCTGCAACATTGCAAACTGAACAAAACACCCATAGTGTTTAACCACCACATGTCATATACCAGCACTGTATGCTGTTTTGTTTTTCACACACTAAAACCTACATACAAATATGCACATAACAACCTTCACCAACATATATATGTCCACCCTTCATAAACAGTTGCAATATGTCCCTTGCTCTATGCACATATACAGATGTTAATATATATGACACATATATATCTCTCCGTATGTGTGTGCCATACACACACAAGGTCCACACTGTTGTAAGTCCCTGGACCTCACAGCTGAATTGTTGTGCCTTGCTGCAACATGAACAGGTGTCACATGTGAACACACAGTAACATTAGAGGAGGTATATATAGCTCCAAATGCTAGATTAGCAGACTAGCATGGTACAGCAGTTGCCAATGCTAAGCTACACTTTAATATGACTATCATGCATGTGTTACTCCGTCACACCCATGTTTATATAACTGTTTGCGCTAATCCCCCAAACAGCCATTGGCCACACTACTGTACAGAACACAGATAACATGGATCAGATGTTTGACATTTAATGCTGAGCTAGACATTTCACAGTTATGTGCCACTGCCCACAGGTACATACTGAATTGTCCATGGCAGTAGTTAAGCAGGACATCTGTGCATAGATACGTACTGCTGCCACATATGAATGGTTCACATTATGTAGAGTACTCTTGAAAAACATCTACTACATGCCAGTAAATACATATCTGTTACATACCTTTCCTTTGTATGAGTTGGTATTATTTCTTTTTCTTTTTCCTTTTGCTTTTCACTGTCTCTCTGTCTCTCTCTCTCTCTCTCTGTCAGTCTCTGCAATAGAGTGATTGAGTTTGTTGGCAGCAATTACAGCCTGCTTTTATAGGTATTTGCACATGTGCATGTGATGGCCTCTGCACCAATTGGTGGCCACCATTTGCTAATTGCATTCAGCCTGCTGTGTGGTAATTACCCGCAGTGGTGGTGCTGCGGTAGCATTGTTGCCTCACAGTAAGATGCTGTCCGGTTCGATTCTCAGCTAGAGCATCTTCTGCGTGGAGACATGCATGAATAGGTGTACCTTCATTAAAGGTTGTGCGTCAGGCCTGGCAAGCCAGTACGTAAAACTGAACTGCCAATCATTAGCGGACCGGAGTACCACTGTGGCGACCCCTAACCGGGAAAAGCCAAAAGACACAAACAAACTATCATAGCAACCCAATGCTATAAATTGCTAACTCAGGTAGGCATGGCCTTTTCAGCTTTCCAAGATGGGGATCATGCTTGTTTGCTGTGGACATCGTTGTTTAAGGCAGAATGTTGGTATAGTTCTTATATCTGAAGCCAGGGGTGTAGCCAGCGATTTAAATGTTGTACTCAGACCTGAATGTTACTGCTTTCTGTACACACTTTTCAGTGTAGAATTGTATTCACCCCTCAAAATGCTAACCAAAGATGCATGGGAGTATGTACTTTCTTTTCTAATTGTACAATTAACTGCCATACAAAACTAGTTATTGAGATGTATTCCTTTGGCACATGAATTGTTTGTGAACTGCTATACTGTGAATATTAATTTACTGACTGCTGAACAGTTTGTGCTTTTTTAGTGTTGACATTAGCACAGGCTGCTCAAGAAAACTGGACAAATTTCAGTACTGGGTATGCCTACCTATATCCTTGGTAGACCCTGAACACACAGGTATATTTTATATTTGGGAAGGGGTGCAGAAGTACAGAGAGCATTATGTATTATTGTGTGAATTTTATCTTGCTGGACTTAAAGGGTTGCTGTGTACCTGTTAGTTTATCAAGGCAAGTGGTCTGTATGCGTAGCTCCCTACTGTGGACCTATCCACATGGTAGCCAGAGGTTAGTCTGTTATTCTTTGTCTGTGCGCCACACTGGTCTTTTCAGCACTGGAACAATGGCATTGTTACATTTGGTTGCTACCAGTACATGGCTACATCCTTTTGTATTTCAGTGTTGTACTCCTACATAAGGGTATGCTTCTGGAACTCCTTCCAAAGCTATTTGCACAGTGTGTAACAGTAGAAAAGCCAATATTCCTGTGTGCTTCTGCCTCTGCCAGGCCTCTCAAACACCCAAGTACATATTTGAACAGACACAGGGAAAAGTAGGTAAAAGTGAGGTACACCTTTAAAATATTAGTGCCATTAAGTTGAGACTTTGAGAGAACCGGATCATATGGATTAATACACCTTTTCTGTAGTACAAACAGTGTGTAACTCTTACTTATTGTCATTATTCATTAAGTGTAATTCACCACCTTTCTGGCCAACATCAGTACTTTTCAGAGGGATTCAGAGGGACACAGCTAAAATTTGTTTCAAAATCAGGAACATCCCTGAAAATTAGGCATAGTTGGGAGGTATGGCCTCTGCCCTAATCAGATATGCCAGTGTTTGTCCTGCTATGATATTGTGTGGGGGTTGTAAAGTCCTGCTGTAACATTATTTCCTGCTAGAATGGCTGCTTCTCTTATCACAGTCATGTAATGCAATTCCACAACAACTGCTGGTAAAGATCCACAGAACACGTTGTGTGTTATGGCATTCCTATTTTTCCTTTACATTCACTCACTCTGATGCATGATATATTTATTTCAGCACCAACTTGTTGTATATCTACCATGGCTTAGTGGTAGTTCATGCAGTGTGGTGTGTACAAGGTTCCGGGTTTGAGACTGACAGATGTGTTTTATTTTGCTGCTGAGCAGAATGAGGGCCCTCACATACAGAGTGACTAAGGCACTTTTAAGCAGTTGTGAGCGGGTTTGCATGGGTTTGAGTGATGCTTAGCAATGCTTAGCAATGCTTAGATAAGTGCAAACAAGCTCACACTTGTACCAACCCGCTAACTACTGCTTAAAAGTGCTTATTCCCGCTAACCCTCGCTCATTTCTTTGAAAGAAAAGAAAATGGGGAGATAGGAAAGTGGTGAAAAAGGGGCACAAAGAGGGAACAACAGTAGGGAAAACAGCTCGGGATGTGCAGGATCGGTGTAGGGAAGGTCCATAGCTGCCCATTTCTTTAACAGCAACAGCTGTGCATATGCAATAAATTTGGAGGGAAATATGAAACCTTCCACCCCTGAGAGAGGGGTGAGGACAACAAAGTATGTTGTACTGCCAATTAAATTACATTTTATGTGCCCAGCAGACATGTGTGCAAAATGGGCAGCTATGTATGGGGCATATTTTTTTGGCAGCAGATTTCCCTTTTTTTCTTTTTCAGGTGAGAGTGGAATGTGGGGTAGGGGAAGTAGGTATATTTGGGGAGGTAGGTTGGGGAGGTAAACAGACAAGACAAACAAGATGCATACAGGGGTGGAATATGACACATGTGGTGGGTGAACACCATTGATGGGGAAGGATGTTTGGAAATCGCAAGCCCATGAGCCCACAGATGGCAACAGTGGAACTGAGATCCCTACCCATGGGCAGTCACCACTGCACCTTCACAGCCCAGAGGGTGGCTGTGCTGGGGACTGCATAGGAGGAGCAGGCTCACCCGTGAGTTGCGCTACTCGTGCCTCAAGCTGGCATAGAGGATCATCGACAGAATGCTCAATCTCTCTACACACCACAGCCCGGACCGTTCAGAGGGTGATAGGTGGCCCTCCTCTGCCCACACTTGCACGGGGGGACAAGCCCCACCCCCTGCAGTGCTTCCAGCTGAAGGTGGCACAGGGCCAATGGAGGAGGAGGTCCCAGGCTTGCGCCGGACCTGTTGGTGCCTGGTGCCATCACCAGCTGAGGTGGGGCAGGTGGGTCCACTGGGACCGGCCTTCCCATACGTTCTATGTTTTGGAGGATTTAATGAAAATATGGGTTAGTAACATTCAACAGCGTTCCCAATTAGTTATAACAGCACGCAGAAGTATTCCCATTAACCCAACACACCAGAGTTCCAACAGTTGATCAGCAAGCATAACACATGCATATATAGAACAACAGTGGACATTACAACAGCATGCAGGTTTAATTGATGGCAACAGGCCACCAATATTGTGGTATTTGAACAGGGTGCATGCATCGAAATAAATGCAGATATTTATAAACCAATAGGACATATGTCCCAACAAATGTTTTGAGATTAGACATACCCATTGAGGTGTGGAATTGCATTTATTATGCACATACAGTAGGGTGGAAAAAGATAGCTATATTAACAACTTATATATCCTTCTAGTTTACACTACATTCCTATTAACTGCAGTTATATGTCCCCTACATGTATTATTACACTACCCAATTGTCCTTAAATTGTGAAATATGTTTTGCTAGATCTTTATATACATGAGCTGTATCAGACATACAAACTGTCTGGGATGCAGATGTTACTGCTACATATTTTGTGAGTTGCTCAGACACACTACTGCTGAGATGGTACACTGACAGCTCTACTTATTTTACTTGAAATGTTTGGATTTCTACATGCTTAAGGAGATATCATTCTCTATCAAATGAATGTATAGTACCCTACACTTTTTGTTTGTGACTAATCTTATACTTTCACACCAGGGAGGAGTCCTTGACAAGGGGAAACCATGCTTTTGGATGTGATTCTCCCTTCTTTTGAAAGATGTCATATATTTGACTTGTTTGTAACATAGTGATATGGGGCTGACTAATTTGCCTAGGAAAAGCCACAATTAAAGCAAATATTCATGTTTCCTTCAGTAACATTTTGTCAGTGATAGTAGCACATAACTTAATAATTTGACCCCCTCTCTCCACATTTATAACAAATTAAAACATTACTCGCTGTCTTTTGTTTCAAAGAAGGTACATTTATATTTTCAATTTTAGGCTTAGAAGAAATTTTATTTTAACATTGCTAGTTTGTCAAATTTCTTGGGATTAGTTTGCAGAGCCAATTGTCTTACACTATTAGATAAAGCTCATTTAAAGCTCATTTAAACTCATGTGCTATCAATATTTCCAACATTTTTTAGTTTTTTGTTGGTGCTATCAGCTTCAAATCAAACCTCTAAATATTCTTTAAGCTATGAACTTTGTGCATACTGGATTATACAGATGAAAATCCAAGTTATTGATTGTACCTCATAGGTTATACCAGCCCTGAATAAAAATGTTATTCTTGAGTTTATCATAGTCCATGTAATCATTTCCTTCCATGTCCTTGTATAACTTCAGTGCCTCCCTTGACAGCTGAAATTTCAGAATTTGTGCCCAGTCTGCTCATTTCCAGTTGTCTGTAGTGGCATCCAACTTAAATTCTACCAAATTTGACTTCATGTTATCATCCCTGGTTTATTTATGCATAGGATGTGCATTCCTGGATTTGGTAGTTACACTGGCAAGAACAAGTGGCTATTGTAGATTCACCAACATGTGATTCTACAATTTTTGCAATAATTTCATCATGATTGTAGAGAATAGTAAACCACACCATGAGCACAACAGTCACATAGCTGTAGGGATTGGGAATTAGTAGCTTAATACATACCTCTCAACTGTTCACATTTCCACAGAATGTCCAGATTTTTGCCTCGAATGTTTGGTCTATTTGTCATAAAAGTTGTGATTTTTCTGGCAAATCACTGGGATGATCCAAGGATTGAAGTCCCTAAATAATCACATACACTTGAATTTCAGACTTCATATCCTTCAGAAAATGCATGTTAACACAAACCATGTTATTCTAGTAAGTTTTTAAGTTTATATGAGCAATATTTAAAATCCATCCATATTTTTAAGCATTTGTTCCCCCATTTTTGTCAAACTTTGTCCAGATTTCTAGCACAGAGAGGTTGAGAGGTATGGAATATGGTTTGCACTTGGCAGGAGTGGTTCTGTGAAGAACTGAAAATTAGTAAGTCTCTGGCCAACTGCTTATACAAATACCACCAGTAGAAGTCCAAGGAGACACTGGAGGTAGGACTGATATCAACACACAGTTTTATTATCTCAAATGAAAAGAAAAACAAAATCATAGCTCACTTGCTTTTGATAACCCAAACAAAATACACAATAGTGCTTCTTGTCCAAGATTCACAGCCCCTACTGCCCCTCTAGGACTCAGGTTGTCTTAAAAACTAAAGTCCAAGGCTGTAGGCCTCTACCATGCCAGCTTCTAGCTGTGTAAGCAGGTAGCTCCACAAGGTACATTGGACAAGTTATCCTGAATGGGCTCTCACATCCACATTTCCAGAGCCTTTGTTCAAATGATCCTACAGCCTCCTTATATACAAACATGATTGTCAAGTAAAAGTTTGTCAACTGGTTAACTGCTCTGAGAATATTTCTACACTCCAGACGGCAGTGTACTTAGTAATTTTATACTTTTTTCTAGTCAACATGTTGCAATACACACACACACACACACACACACACACACACACACACACACACACACACACACACACACACACACACACACACACACACACAAATATACAGTCACAGACACACATACTTATATTACTACATAACCACCCTTATATTCCTATTTGAGGACCCTAAGCATTTCAAAAGTGCTTTGTTCCCATCCTTTGAAAAACTGATCGCTAAAGCCATCACATTTACCCAGGATTTTTTACTGCCATCACTAACAGGAATAGATAAGTTAGTATCTATTATGCATAGGTATATTGGGGAGTTCAGAAGAAAACCCCTACTACAATACTCTAAAATAAACAGGCTTTATAATAGGATGAAAATTATATGGTTTGCATAAAAAGTTTCAATCAGTCAGAAAGAGGACTGTAACATGTCTGTATCTATCCTGAATTTAGCATTAGGAAGAATAATGTCAAATATGAAATGAAGTCAGCTAACTCTTTTGACATGTAATCACAACGCTTTTTAACTATTCTTGGAGTACTGGAAATAATACTAAAGACTAGATCGAACTTGAAGTGAATGGCACTACCTCTTCTACTACCAAAGCTCACTGTAAATGTCCTGGCTGACAAACGGAACTCAAATTATCCCTTCCCCCACATTTTAGTCTCTCTCGTGTTTTTAACATTTAAACACTGCTCCTCCCATTGTCATTATTAACAAGAACTGGAAAACTGCTCCAAAGCCAAAAATAATAGTTCCCAGGTCATGAACAATACACAAGGCTGCCTTGTTCTTAGCTCAGAATACATTATTTCTGAACTCGTCATCAAGCGTTTTACTCTTACCCTGTTCTTAGGATATGGTCATGAGCTCTGGTGAGCAGTAGTTATGGTACCTCCTGATAAGGCCAATGTTACAATTGACACTCATAATTATTGTCTCATTAGAATAGTATCGTCTGTAAAATCATAGAGAAAATCTTAGTATCATTAACAATGACATTTGCAAACAATTGACCCTAGTCAGTACCGTTTTGTAAAGGATAGGTCTTGCTTGCTTAATTTGGTTGCCTTTTTTGAGGGTGTGACTGAAGCCATTGCTGGAGAACATTCAATCCATAACAGTTATCTCAGCCTTCACAAGGCATTTCATACAATGCCCCATGCAGGCATTGTTAATAAAATTACCAGATTACATATTAACCCCCATAACACTAAATGGGTTAGTTATTGGTACTCTTATTAGTCACTATTGATGTCCTCCAGGGTTTTGCACTGGGTCCTCTTCTGTCTGGCATCTGCATTCCTATGTGAAGACAGCTGTCTGAGGTTTGTGGCTGACCAAGTCTGCAGATGACTGTAAACTGGGTGCTGTTATTGCTTCCCTCTTAGACTATTATATTCCCCAACAAAGGATTTATTTATTTATTTATTTTTATTTTACATTTGTTGACCGGGCTAGTCCAACTGGATATATTTCCATTTTCAGCAGAGGCCCGGGGAGAAAAGCTCCACATATAGACAAAAGGAGATACATCATGAGGACAAATGACATAATACACATTGTTACCTATATCTAAAAACAGGAAAAAACAAGTGAAAGAACATGGAAAAGGAAATGTAATAAGTTAACCGAAAGAACAGCACTTAACTTTCTAGCAAATCTAAGTAACACAATGATGAACATTCTAACATGTTTTAATACCAAGGAGGAAGTATAAGATTAAAGAAAGAGAAGCAACAATAGAGAGAGAGCAGATATAAATAGACATAAGGTGCATCTTGTATGCTGACCATGGCCTTACATTTAATGTGAAATATGTAGGGTAGCTGCATTTGGACCATGGCATTACATTTAATGTGAAATATGTAGGGGAGCTGCATTTGGACCATGGTCTTACATTTAATGTGAAATATGTAGGGTAGCTGCATTTGGACCATGGCCTTACATTTAATGTGAAATATGTAGGGTAGCTGCATTTTGACCATGGCCTTACATTTAATGTGAAATATGTAGGGTAGCTGTATTTGGACCATGGCCTTACACTTAATGTGAAATATGTAGGGGAGCTGCATTTGGACCATGGCCTTACATTTAATGTGAAATATGTAGGGGAGCTGCATTTGGACCATGGCCTTACATTTAATGTGAAATATGTAGGGTAGCTGCATTTGGACCATGGCCTTACATTTAATGTGAAATATGTAGGGTAGCTGCATTTTGACCATGGCCTTACATTTAATGTGAAATATGTAGGGTAGCTGTATTTGGACCATGGCCTTACACTTAATGTGAAATATGTAGGGGAGCTGCATTTGGACCATGGCCTTACATTTAATGTGAAATATGTAGGGGAGCTGCATTTGGACCATGGCCTTACATTTAATGTGAAATATGTAGGGTAGCTGCATTTGGACCATGGCCTTACATTTAATGTGAAATATGTAGGGTAGCTGTATTTGGACCATGGCCTTACATTTAATGTGAAATATGTAGGGTAGCTGTATTTGGACCATGTCCTTACACTTAATGTGAAATATGTAGGGTAGCTGTATTTGGACCATGGCCTTACATTTAATGTGAAATATGTAGGGTAGCTGCATTTGGACCATGGCCTTACATTTAATGTGAAATATGTAGGGTAGCTGCATTTGGGCCATGGCCTTACATTTAATGTGAAATATGTAGGGTAGCTGTATTTGGACCATGGCCTTACACTTAATGTGAAATATGTAGGGTAGCTGTATTTGGACCATAGCCTTGCACTTAATGTGAAATATGTAGGGTAGCTGTATTTGGACCATGGCCTTACATTTAAGGTGAAATATGTAGGGTAGCTGTATTTGGACCATGGCCTTACATTTAATGTGAAATATGTAGGGTAGCTGTATTTAGACCATGGCCTTACACTTAATGTGAAATATGTAGGGTAGCTGTATTTGGACCATGGCCTTGCACTTAAGGTGAAATATGTAGGGTAGCTGTATTTGGACCATGGCCTTACATTTAATGTGAAATATGTAGGGTAGCTGTAATTAGACCATGGCCTTACACTTAATGTGAAATATGTAGGGTAGCTGTATTTGGACCATAGCCTTGCACTTAAGGTGAAATATGTAGGGTAGCTCTGTTTGGGAAGCAAGTCTTTCCCACTGGTTGTCTAAGTGGAACATTACTGAAGTCTGATACAGTTTCTCTTACAAACTGTCCGTTGATAATTAAGTACATGTTATGGTAAGGAAATCTTTCATTGTCCAGTTAATTACAAAAGGGGATATCATCAAGATACAAAGAGGCCTTAGACTTGTATATTCCTTCCTTATCTGTTCAATCATTGAACAAAACGCACCCATTTGATATGTATCACAGCTTGAAAGTCTTCAAAATTTCCTGACCAGGAAACTCAAGGGAATGGGCCCACTAAGTTATCCAGATAGATTAAAGCATCTTTCACTTGTTTCCATATTGTACACAGTCCTATGTGGAGAGCTCTGTCTTGCCTTTTTTGCTATGGAAGTTCTTGTTTTACTATATCTTCTCCATCAGTTTTAGCATTCACTCCAAGACCTTCAACATATATTATAATATAAATAGGACTTCTTGGAGGGATAGGTTAATTAACCAAAGGTTTTGATACCGGTAGAACAAACCTCCATCACATCTTAAATGGTAGAACCTCTTAGATGCTTTCCCATTAAGACTTGAAGTTTAGATACATTTACCCTGGTGATTAATATTATGGCCTGTGTCAAGAAGTGATGCAAATGTATTCGCTATACTTTCTATGGAGTATGGCTAGACTATTCTGACCACTTGCATAGTGCTAACCTATGAATTCACATACACACGCACACATACATACACACGCACACACTGAAAGGCACATATACACACAAAACTTAATTCTGACAAATATTTACACACACATACAATTTAATTCTGAAAAATATTTGCAGATACACACACACACACACACACATATATATATATATATATATATATGTGTGTGTGTGTGTGTGTGTTTAAAACAGTGGGGTGGCTGTCACACGTAAAGTGTCTCTAAATTATCTAAACAGTGTGACCAACTGTTGTAAACACCACTGCTGCTTTTAAAAATGATGTAAATAGTATGAAGAAATTTTGTAAATAGAGCTACTGCAGCTGCTTTAAATGTTTAGGCACTATTGTGGTAGGCAGAGGGGATTCCTAAAGATATCAAGGCACTTCAAATCAGGTTTCATGCAGACAGTATTCATATTTCTAAAATACTTTATTTTATGCAATGAGGAGTGCTAGAATAAAAACACGTCACATTTACCACGTTTTTCTCATTTAAGTTACATATTTTGTTAAATGACTATCCTCAGCTTGAAAGGAAAAAAATTAACAGAAGAACATAAGATATATTATTTATTAGGCAGAGTGGTAGCTTACATATTTCCCTTATTAATTTTATCTGGTGGGCAGAGTGAAATATTTTAAGTTAGGCTGAGAGAGGTGTGGAAGAGAATGGTGGAGTTTGAATCCGTTCCCTTCTGCGGTGATTGGGAGATGTAATGGACATTAACAGATGCATCTTTCCATTTCAACAGCTTTGTGAGGGTTTCTCTAGGCAAGACATTTATATTTATATGCATAGGTGTACATGTACTTGTTTTCATTTGCCAACCATTAAGGCTGTTCATTCAGCCACATATCAGTTTATTTTTTTTTATTTGTCTAAGAATCTGCCTGTCTGTTCTTTGGAAGATAATATCAAGCTTTTAATGTCCACTCTGAAATTTTCTGCATGCAGGCTACCAAGTGATACACTTTTTTTTTACTGGTCCTCATATTGCTTGCCAATAAAATCTTTTCAGATTCATTTATTTTGCTATCTGCGTATTTATCATAATGCTTGCCAAGAAAAACTTGCTTTACTTATTTATTTCACAAATAATTTCTTTTGCACCTGTTTCATGTGATTTACCTTATAGTTTTTAGACTATTGCACTGTTTTGTTCTGCTGAGTTAAAGTAATAATCCTTATTTAAGAACTTAGAATCATATCCTGAAACATATACATTCATGCCACCCTAAGCTGCACCCCTCCTCATCCACTGAGTATGTAGGTAGTGACTAAGCTTGCAGTTCAGGTGACTGTTGAGAAAATTACCATTAGTTCCCAGTTGTCCCCAGGCACTGTCTAGTTGAGTGACTTGCTTAAGGTCATAGAGTAGGTAAATGAGAGCTGAGTGAATCAAATCCTGTGCCACTGGACCTGTAGCTTACAGCCTTAACCCTCTGTGACAAACATCTGCCATCCAACTTCCAGACGGAATCTATCTCATCACAATAAGACAGTACTGCTTATCAATAATTACTTTACACATTAATATAAAGTACACCAGACTGGATTCAAAGCTCTGCCTGCTTAAGTCATTGGAGGATTCATAAAGGTTAACACAAGCCCTTTGAGGTAACTATTCTGAATTCAAGAACAGCCCTACCACACTGTTTTTGCTGTCTATTCATTCACAAAGGTTCCTCAAAATGCACACGTACTGTATACCTTGCTGTAACCTTTACAAACCCCCCCAAGATCTTAACCTGTCCATTAGCTAGTGATACCACCATTGAAATTATAGAACCACACACTTGCTGCTTCCTGCCAGAAAAGAGCAGTATTATTAGCTTTTCCATCTGCACTAAAATATTTCACTAAACTATTTCAGTATAATGTGGGAAAATGTATGTAATAAAAATCTGAATACAAATAATATTTTCTTTTTACTCAGCACATTTCAGTTTTTAAATTAGTTTTATATTCAACATTCTACATTTGCATTTTGCATCAAACACAGAGGGAGTTCATAACATTGCAGCAGTGGTGAAAAGGTACAGAAATAACTTTACTTCTTCCCTCATTCCATTAACTGAAAATTAATATTAAATAACTTTTCTTCTTCCCACACTGTAGTAATTTAAAACTATCATTCACTTTTAAAGCAGCGGTAGTCTGTTTTTGATTCTTTCTGTGAATGACATATGGTGTGTGTGTGTGTGTGTGTGTGTGTGTGTGTGTGTGTGTGTGTGTGTGTGTGTGTGTGTGTGTGTGTGTGTGTGTGTGTGTGTGTGTGTGTGTATGTATGCATGATTACTTAATTATGTCAACACACCACAATGTTGATGGCAAGAACGTTAACCACAAAAGGTTGACAACAGAAATGCTGACAGTTAACTGCGCATGCACGAATAAAATCTTCACCATAAGCAATTAAAAAACTAAAGCTCTTCGGCATCATCCACACCCCCTGCTAATTATATGGGTGCAAAACAATTGCTGTATGACCTAAATATTGACACAAAAATACCTAATGTTCAAAATAACGACCATCAAAAATACCTAAACACAATATAGTGACTGTTAAAGATAACTCAAAATATTGAGAAAACCTAGACACATCCTAACTCAGTGATTTTGCAGGGGAGCAAGCCCTCTCACACCCCAACCCCTACCCCCTGCTAATTATATATGCAAACTCCGAGGTTGCAGAACCGCGGGGATGAAAGCGCATATACCCTTCCCTGGAATAACTGCAATTTTGTCAATATTTTTTGTCAGTATTTTGTATTTACGTATTTTGACTGTCAATTTATTGTGTTTGTATGTTCTTGATTGTCAGTATTTTGAACATTAGGTAATTTTGTGTCAATACTTTTGCTGTCAATATTTAGATCATTCAGAATTTTTCATACACCCAATTATATATACTAACTACAAGATCGCACAGTCCCCGAGGAAAGGGAATATTCCCTAAACTGTGGATTGTCAGTCTATCACACCTGTTGACTATCTGCATATGTTGACCTTTCATGGTTACTCAATTGGCCATTGACATTGTGCTATGGCAACAAAATTCATTGGCTGTATATATATATATATATATATATATATATATATATATATATATATATATCTGTGTGTGTGTATACACACACACACACACACATATATATATATATATATATATATATATATATATATATATATATATGGGTCTACTTTGTTTTGTTGAATCTCATTTCATTCATCGCAGAAAACACAAATTACTGAAAACTCATTTCACTGAACTGAACTTACTATATATGGCACTGTGTAGAGTACTGTAAGGCAAGTAAAATGTATATGCCCTTTTTCCCACTGTAATGTGATCCCGGAGTTAGTATAGATAAAGGGTGGTGTGGGGGATACACCCCCCCCCACATTGAGGGGTGTGAGAGGTGTAGCCTTCCATCTTGTTTTATACTGTATTTTACTAAAAACTTCAAAACAATACATTTTAAACAATAGACATGCATAGTTGCAACACCAGTGACTAACTCTCTCCAGAAGACAATATGTACTCAAATTAATTGGGGGGCTACACCCCCACACCCCACAATGTGGGAGGCTGTGCCCCCACAACCCCCTAACTATATATACTAACTCCAGGAATGCACTACAGTGGGGAAAAGGGCATATGCATTTTATTTGCCTTTCAGTACTCTACACAGTGCCATATATACTAACTGCAGTTCAGTGAAATGAGTTTCAGTGAAATGAGTTTTCAGTAATTTGAGTTTTCAGCGTAGTTGTCAGGGTGATCTGAAATTCAATGAAATGAGATTCAATTAATCAAAGTAGACCCATATATGTAGATATATATGTGTGTGTGTGTGTGTGTGTGTGTGTGTGTGTGTGTGTGTGTGTGTGTGTGTGTGTGTGTATATATATATATTTTTTTTTATATATGTATATATATATATATATATATATATATACATTTTTATATATATACATATACATATATATATATATATATATATATATATATATATATATATATATATATATGTGTGTGTGTGTGTGTATAGGTTCATAGGTTCATAGGTGTGTACTAGGCTTATGGCCCTGGAACCTTTACTAGCCTGGCCCATAGGATTACCCTGGCATTGTGCCACCCAACCTTAGTTCCCAGTGCCACTGTCAAGTAGAGCCACTGGAGTTATCCCCGGGGTGAATTTTCTATTTCCCATCCACTCATCAAGATTTCTCTTGAAGAGGGCCAGTGAGGTGCACTGCTTGACATGTATGGGAAGTCTATTCCAGAGTATGGCCAGTCTCTGGGTTATGACCCTGTCCCTCCAGCATGTTTTGTTGATTGTGGTAATGAGATTGAGGTCTCTAGAGCATGTGGTGCAGAGGGATTGGGATTTCTTTAGATGTAGCATTTCTAACAGAGATGGGTCAGACATCGCTTTGTAACTCAAGCAGAGATTGCCTCTAAGTGGGTGATATGAGACAGAGAATAGTTGGAGTTTTTTGAGTCTGTCCATATAGGACAAGTGTTTAAGGCCTAGGATCCTCTTTGTGAGATACTTTTGTGGCCTCTCCAGTTGTTGAAGGTGTCTAGTGAGGTACATGCCAAATGAGGCATTGTACTCGATGATTGGCCTAATGAGAGAAGAGTAGAGGGAGACAATGACCTCTTTCCTCCTGGATGCAAGTGATGAGATTTGACACATAGAAGGACTTTCTGACCACAGTGGTAATGTGGTGGTCAAAAGAGAGGCTGCTGTCAACCTGTGTTCCCAGATCTCTTATTACTCCTTCTGTGTTCAGTGGACTACCATCAATGTGGTAATTCAAGGGAACTGGGTTTTTCCCAAGGGGGGATGACAACACATTTGTTGGCATTGAGCTTAAGGCCATGGTTCTGACACCAGTCGTTGGTCTCTGTGATGCCTTTCTGTAGGATGTCAACATCACTTGGAGAGTTAATAATAGCTCCCAACTTGCAATTATCTGCATACTTTGTCAGCCAGATTCCCTTTGTGTTGGCCTGGACTTCAGAGAAGTAGATATCAAACAGGACAGGACCCAGGAATGAATCCTGTGGGACTCCACTTGTGGCTGGTCTGCAGTCCGACTTGGAGTCAGCTACTTTCACACTGTGGGTTCTATCTGTGAGCCATTTTGCAACCCACCTAGTGATATAGGGGTTAATACCTAGTTTAGTGAGTTTTTCTATGATTCCTGAGTGGGAAATGGTATTAAAGGCCTTGGCCAGATCAAGGTAGGCTGTATGAATCACCTTGCCTTCATCCACAGCTCTGGTGACTGCCTCAAAGAAGTCGACCAAGTTGAGCAGGCATGATCTACCCTTCACAAAACCAAACTGTGTAGACTCCAGAGTTTAGAGATTCCCTATATCATTGTTTATTAGGTCCATGATGATGCATTCCATAGCTTTGCATATCAGCCTTGTCAGGCTAATGGGATGATAGTTCCCAGGGTCTGTAGTCACTCCTCCTTTGTGGAGAGGGATGACTGTAGCAGTGCGCCATTTGGTAAGGACAACGCCTGAGGTGAGGCTGTGATTGAACAGGGCACACAGGTGAGGTGGCATTTCACTCTGTAGTTCATGTAGAACACAGCTTTTAAACCAGAAAGTTCAAAGAGATGGAAAAACTGCCCAAATGGTCAATAAACTACAATTTCTGGGCCAGAAATCACTCCTCTTGTGGTACATAGGCTACCCAGTGCTTACCAGTCTCACTGATAAGCTAGAAGGATTCCCTCCAACACAGAAAGGCTTGGGGGTCTCAGAAGCTTACCAACAGTCCTGGATACAGCAAATCTGTATCTGGACTAGACATTACAGTAAAGGCAGGAAACAAACTTAGAATTTTTTTTTTCATAAAGCAGATAAAACAGCACTAAAAGCAATTGGAAGTGCGGTGCAAGCTAGCAAACTTGAGTGTGTAGCAGTATTAAAGCAAATACAGTTTAAATAAATACAATTTACTCAAAATGTATTCTGAGCTGAATTCAATTGTTGTTTTATTCAACTCTGAACAGTTAACAAGTGCAAAAATATATATACTTATCAGCTGAGAAGCACACTCAGTCAGAACACAAGGAGATTTTTTTTTCAGTAAAGTGCAAAGGGAGAAAGGAGGGGCACAAGATAATTCAAGGTTAAGAAACTAAGTGGGTTGGCCTTCTCAAATGTTCTCTCTGTATTATATATATAGTTTTTTGCAGTCACAGTGAGTATGCTAGTTACAAATAAAAATAGTCATAGTAAAGTACTAAACCAGTACATGAGACAGCTATCCACTTCATGCCGCACTCCAAATAATCTACTGTACCACATACACATGTTCTAATACTAGATATAATACTAAAGTCGATTCCAAGACACAAGTGGGGTAGAGGTATTGTTTACTGTGCTGTACTGTGTAGCAACTAAGATTAAAAGCAAGATTCAAGGTACTATAATGCAAATGGAAGAGGGGACTGACAGGATTTGCACTTGCACTTACTGAAACCTGTGGATACCTACCGTGTCTATATTTACAAACATCTTTTTTCTATTCATACCTTGTCTCCTCAGATGCAAAATTTCTTTATGCCCAAATACAGTAATAAAACCATGAAATGGGATCTAGCAGCATGAAAGACCATAGCAATGGTCTTAGTGGTGTTATATTTTAGCTGATTATTAACCACCCAAGAGTGGATGCCTTCCAAGACGTTTGATTACTGGTTAAAAGTGGACACAGATTCCTGAGGGGAACAAGAAGTACAACTATGTGACATCAGCATTGCAATGGTATACAGATCTCTCAGTCATATAATCTTTCTCTCAAATTAAGTATATAAACAGTGAGCAGTACAAGGCCAAGTATGAATTTCTGCAGAATCCACACAGTTGGAAACAGAGGAACTGAGTTTTGAAACTACACGTTTCATGCATCTGAATAGGTAGGAAGCAAGTTAGTCTGAAACAATGCCAGAGATTACACAGTAATACTCCAGATGATCCAGTAGGACTGAATATTCCACTTTATCAAACGCTGAGGAGAGATGAAGAAACAGGACAACAAAGTAATGTCATTGATCCTTTACTAAAAGGAAGTCATTAATGACTTTGATTAAAGTCATCACACTACAGTGTCCATCACAAAATCAGGACTGTAAATCATCTTTAAGCTTATTATCACTCAGGTAAGAATGGAGTTGTTCATCTTTCTCTAGATCCTTACCCATGAGAAGTTATCTAGATTGTCATGACTAAGATCCACCTTTCTGAGAAGATGAGAAATCAGTTCCTCCTTAGTATGAGTTAGAAGAAATACTCCATCCCTTAGAATGACAAGGACAGTCTAGTAAAATGACTGGACCTCAGATTCCGAGATGAGTCAAATAAAGTCTAGTACAAGAAGAGCTACTCCACATGTATTACTGGACATACTGGAGACAACTGAGATAAAAATCTTCATAACTGGAACAGAAAACCTACACCACCTTGAAGATAATCTAAACCCCTTAAGACCTTGTGTTAACCTCATAGAGCACTTATGTGAGCAAAATACTGAGAAGCTAGGGTGCACTGTTCCCTAGATAAAACATTTTGGATGGTTAGATCTGCTGGACTGCACAGCTTCCTCACCACCAAGAAAGGTGTTGCTGGATGATTTGTTGCTTCTGCAATCTACTTGGATAAGTACTCAAATGTCATCCAGAAAAACTCAGCATGATGCACCAAAAAGTGCTAATATAGAGCAGGCTTGTCCTTTAGCAGACTGGAATGTCTCCATTTTCATTCCAAATCTCAGACTACTAGACCTTAGTTCAAGAAGCTTATGGCCATGACGTATGACCAAAGTACCTAGTGAGGAAGTCAGAACCCAATTATAGGTCACTATCAACACACCAGAGCAAATAGCAGTAGTCTTGAAGATGGGTCAAGAAGGGTTTGAAATGTCCAGTGTGACTGGACCAAGCCTCTTGAGTGCACAATACCAAAGTTTGGGGCATCCACCTAAGGTTGATCTTCTATGAAGTGAATAATCAATGAATGGATCAGGTGACAGATTCCCCTTCCACATCCCTGATGGTAACATTGTGGTGGAAGTCCTATGCATGCCTGGAAGCAAGGGAAGAGGAGATAATCACCTGAGCAAACCTAAATGTCTTCATAATACAAATTAGTTATTTTTGCAGATCTACTGATTCCTTGCCAAGCCAAATGTTGAGGTCCCCAGAATAACACACCTGGGAAATATAAACATCACAGGGGTCAAGGAAATCAGAGAACTCCTATGCAACTATCCTCACTCTACTGGATGGTCTTCTGATCAGGAGGTACCCAGGTTTATTACTACTTTCATGGCAAACACAAAGGGATTGCTACAACCGAACTTGAACTTATCCAATTCAATGCTTGAAAGGTGCATAATAGCAACCCACATCCCAAAACTTATTTGCATATCGGTGCTGTATCTTAGAGAACGCTGATGGAACTATACATGCCAAAATAGGGATGAGGTTGTGTTCAAGTCAGTCTTTGTAATAAACACTTGGTTGAAAACTCATAACATATAGAGACCTGGGGTTAATATATACTGCTTATACTAAGCATTCATTCATGAATATATGTCCATCTTATCATGCTAGAGTATACCGCTCAAAGTAGTAAAAAATCTGTCCCGCTGACATTACACTTCACACAGAGGATATCATAGCAAACAGGTACAGGCCACAAAACCTGTAATAAACATGCTCATCACAAAGTTTACTATATCTACATAGAATAAGTTTTGGTAAGTTAGGTAATAGAATAGTATGAAGGTTGTCAAACAGGGATTTCTGCTGCAATAGAAAGGAGGGTTTCTGCTTATATACCACTTTCTCTGATGATCATTCACCAGAGGACTAAGCAATGCAATTTGTTAATAGATTCTTTTGTCATCCTTAGCCGTTCCATTATAGGGATTACCCACGCTAGCTGTTCAATAAGTGGTACAGCTTATTTGTTTAATTATCTGTTGAAGATCATGCTCATTGGAATACAGTGATAGCTGCTATGACATCAGCTGCTAACTACACAAACGTACAAAGCAGAACATTGTCTAAAGCAAATCAGTCCTACTTAGATCTTAATAAAAGGCCAGTAACAGTCAGCTTTACAAATGGAATCAATGTAATGAACAAAAAAATATCAGCATCATAATTTGAACTCAAAACATTGGATATAACAGATATGGGAAGTACATTTTAACAGCTTTCTGAATAATAGTAAAGTAGTTTAGCTACAGTAGTATTTTAACTTGTCACAGCATTTAAAGATACTTGCAAAGTATTCCTTTTATTAAGCCATCAAACTGTCATGCCATATATGCCTTCGTCCAGCATACAACACTGCACTTTAGAACTGTTGTCTGTTCTGTAAGCATGTTGATGTGGGTAATAAACAGAGCCCCCTACACTCAGTATTGCAACATATACCTTATTAAAAAAAGAAAAGAAAACAGATGGCTTATTCATTCTTTCATTCATCCATTCATTCATTCATTCATTCATTCATTCATTCATTTTTACAATAATTAGGATATTTTGAATGTCATCATAGTGTAGTGTATATATTTTGAAACTCTGTAAATAGTCTAGAAATTGAATATGGGACTTATAGTTTCTTCTTAGTTCAATATAATGTGTGACAACCCACTTTTGGGCCAGTTATCAGGGAGCTTTAATCCTCACCACTGACAACAGTGGGAGACTGTTCACATTGAGAGAAATAGATAAACACATTATTTTCAGATGCAGCTCTCTGCACCAAGTACAATTTCTCTTAAGAGCACAAAGGGAACACAGTCAGCTGGGGTCTGGATTTCCTTATATCTTTTTCCCTCCAGTGCCCCAGTTAGGCTTCCCACTAACACAGCTATAGGGTTAAGTCCTCAGCTGAGTTTCCAAGCCAAGTCCTCCAGCACCCTCTCTGTGAAACCAGTGCTTCGTGTCTCTGCTCCAAGTAGCTGACAGACACACTCTGTGGGATTTGATTTTCACACACACACATGCACACCTGGGAAAGGCTGCCCTAGATTTGCCAGCTGTGCCCCCTTCTGCCCAGACTCTAAGGTAGGTAGGTATCACTGCCACCAGATGCTCCCCCAGCCAGCTACTCTATATCCTTTAGGGTATCCAATTGTACTGTGCAATATTAATATTAATACAAATGGTAGTATTTGATCTTACAGCAAGGCTGTCAGCAGTGGCCCCACAGTGTCACCAAATAAATATAAGAACTCTCAAGGCATAAATATTTTCTAAAAGGACTAGCCACAATAAAAGTTTAAAACATATTTAATAATAATAAAAACATGAAAATACTGAATATATATATTTGCAGCAAATCACATAGTTCAAATCACAGGAAATATTAAAAATAATACTGAAGGACAGACTCAGACAAATATAGAAAAAAATAGTAGCAAACTAGTCTTGCTAAATATTCCTGAATGATCTAAAGAAATTGCTGTTCCCCAATAACTTACTTGGGCAAGACAAGATGAAATAAGTGAACAGTTTATCTAGTCAGGCTTCCAAACACAATACTCAATAATCAGGCATTTCTCCCTGTAATATCTAAAGAATTTTATTTCCAGGCCTGGCAGAATTATCTCATCTGGTACCCTGACTCTAGGTTCCCATGCTATCCCCTTTTTAAGTTGAGAGAGGAATTCAGCATAGATATGTAAAAATGCATATCTAAAGCTTTTCTAATGTTTATGGCAGGCCTGAGGCCAAGAAACAATTATAGAACTTCTCCTGTTTTTACTGAAGCTAATAAATAATGGCTTCTTCCATACCTAACATCTCCTGTCTTATTCATTACTGTGGGATGCCATTTAATGGTATAACAGCTCATTTATATTTCCCTTATTTTTCTTAAAGTAAACTAGCTGGATAACCTCTGCTCTTCCAGTGTACTTGGTTAAAGTATATACATTTAATCAGTTACTACCTGCATGTGTATTTCCTTTCTGTCCAGCAGGACCCACTTCTGATATTCTTTTAACACTATCAACTTTACAAATACATTTTGATATTCAAATACCATACAGTTCTAATACATTTGTAACATAAGCATCTGTACTAGTCATTTTGATACTCAAATGCCATACAGTTTCAATACATTTGTAACACAAGCATCTTGTACACATCAGTTTGATATTCAAAGGATATAATTCTTTATAAACCTCTAGCCAGCTATGCTGGCACTTGCCCATATCATCACATCTCTCCCCCTGTTGAAGACTTAAGCTAGTTTTTCAAGTGACCCTTGAGAAACGTGGCTTGAGAGAAATAAGCCTATCTGGCAATATATTATCCCATTTCCTGTCTTGAGAGCCCATCTGCATTGGCATGGATGACCCCACTACAGTGTTGAACTGTTGTGTCATATGCCTACAATCCTAAGCTCCTCCTTAATAATTTGCCATTTTCCTGGCTTTATGTAGCTATGTTAAGGGACTGTGGTCTGTAACTACAGTGAATTTCCTTCCATACAGATAAGGTTGAATTTTCTGCACTGCCCATACTATGGCCATTCCTTTTCTACAGCTGTATAAAATTCCTCCCTGGGTTGGAAACTATGGCTGAGATGTACCACTGGGTGCTTTTCTCCCTCTGAGGAAACATGGCTAAGTATAGCCCACACCCCATGGTTTGAAGCATCCACCTGCACAACAAATTTTTTGCTGTAATCTTATCTGGCTAACACAGGGAGTCTTCTCAAAGCTCCTTTAAACTTTTGGAATACATGCTTACATGCTGAAGTCCACACTACCTTATCTGGCATGTTTTTTCTCATCAGATCTGTGAGAGGAGCAGCTATTGTATTATAATGAGGAACAAACTTTCTATAGTATGTATCCAAAAAATGTGTAGTGGAACCTGTATAAAATCCAAAGTAAGTTATGTAACAAGAAGATATCCAGAGGCCGAGGAATACAAAACTCTATTAAAACAAAAAATGGTAAGCGCTTTCACGGTCATCCACTTCTTCAGACCATACTACAAACAAAAGGATACAAACCTTAAATACAGCACTTAAACTAATCACAGATAAAACCAATTAGATAATTATTGTAGTAAGCTTTTCTTCTTCAGTGCTGGTTTTAAAGAAAAAGCACTGTTTAAACCAGGGGACATGTTAGCTCTAAAGTCAATAATCCATCTTAGTTCTGCATATTCAATGTTGTTTGTCAAATCACCCTCCCTTGCACTTGCATAAATAGTTTGTAAAACCAAAAACTTAAAACAATGTGAATCACCTGCTTCTTGTACATGTTTAGCTAATGCATTAGTCAGTTTTAAATTCTGAATGTCATTTAAATGTTCTATCACCCTTTCTTTTAAAGTTCTGTTACTCTTTCCAATATAGAAATAGTCACAGGAGCAGCATTTTGCCAGGTAGATAATATTCTTAGTCAAACAATCAGCATAAAAAGAAAATTCCAGTTGACACAATGTTCTGGGGTGTATTATAACACTTGAAGACCATATATATTTGCAGATTCTACAGGATCTACATGCAAATGTGACCTTACATTCTGAAACAGGAAAAGGGACTTGTGTTTGTTTATGACATAATCTGCATTTCAAGGACTTGCTATTCTTGAAAGTGAAGTGGGGTTGTGTGCCCACTGCCTTACACACCTCTGGGTCCATCAGTAGGATGGGCTAATTTCTTTTCACAATGTCGCATATCCTAGTGATGTAAGTAGGACATTGTGTCAACTGGAATTTTCTTTTTATGCTGATTGTTTGCCTAAGAATATTGTCTACCTGGCAAAATGCTGCTCCTGTGACTGTTTCTATATTGGAAAGTGTAACAGAACTTTAAAAGAAAGGGTGATGGAACATTTAAATGACATTCGTAATTTAAAATTGACTAATGCATTAGCTAAACATGTACAAGAAGCAGGTGATTCACATTGTTTTATGTTTTTGGTTTTACAAACTATTTATGCAAGTGCAAGGGAGGGTGATTTGACAAACAACACTGAATATGCAGAACTAAGATGGAGTATTGACTTTAGAGCTAACATACCCCCTGGTTTAAACAGTGCTGTTTCTTTAAAACCAGCACTGAAGAAGAAAAGCTTACTGCACTAATTATCTAATTGGTTTTATCTGTGATTGGTTTAAGTGCTGTATTTAAGGTTTGTATCCTTTTGTTTGTAGTATGGTCTGAAGATGCGGATGACTGCAAAAGCACTTACCATTTTTTTTTAATGAAGAGTTTTGTATTCCTTAGCCTGTGGATACTTTCTATAGTACCCCACTGTCTCTAAGAATGCCATCACCTGTTTTGTGGTAACAGGGTCAGGCCATGCCTGAATAACTTCCAGTTTGGCAGGTTCTGGCCTGATCTTACCACTCCCTACTCTATGTCATAGGTAGGAGACCTCTGCCATATCCACCTGACACTTAATGGACTTAATGGTCAACTCTGCTTTTGCAGTCTGCCCAGCACCTCCCTGACATACAGAAGGTTCTCTTGCCAAGAATGGCTGTAGATGGCAATATCATCCAGATAAGCAAGGGCATAATCTGCTGCTCCTGCTAAGATACCATCTACCAGCCTTGGGAAATGCAGTGGGGCACTTTTCATCCCAAACGGCATCTTACTGAGCTCATACAATCCAAAATGAGTCAATAATACTAATGAACATACTCAGACCAGACAAATATAGAAAAACAGTAATAAACTTATTCCTGACTGATCTAAATAAATTACTGTTCCCTAATAACTTACTTGGACAAACTAAGATGAAATACGGGAGCAGTCTTTCTAGTCGGCCTCCCAAACAGAATATTCAATACTCAGAGATTATTCCATGTAATATCTAAAGAATATTATTTCCAGGGCTGGCAGAATGACCTCATCTGATCACCTAACTCTAGGCCCCCACACTATCCCCTTTTGAAGTTGAGAGAGGAATTTAGCATAGATGTGTAAACAATGCATATTTAGAGCTTTTCTAATTTTTATGGCAGGCTTGAGGGCAAGAAACTATCACAGCACTTCTCTTCTTTTTACTGAAGCTAATAAACAAAGGCTTCTTCCAGACCTACCATCTCCAGTCCTGTTCATCACTGTGGGATACTATTTTAAAGCTTTAACAGCTCATTTACATTTCCCTTATTTTCTTAAAGTAAGCTAGTTGGTTAACTTCTGCTCTTCCAGTGTTCTCGGTTACAATATATACATTTAATCACTTACTACATACATGCATATTTCCTTTCTATCTAGCAGGACCCACTACTGATACATTTTTCAACAATAGCGACTTTACAAATACATTTCAATATTGAAATGCCATACAGTTCTAATACATTTGTAACATAAGCATCTGTACAAGTCAGTTTGGTATTCAAATGCCATACTGTTCTCATACATTTGTAACTTAAGCATCTGTGCAAATCAGTTTGATATTTAAATGCCATACAGCTCCAATGTATTTGTAACACAAGCATCTTGTACACATCAGTTTGAAATTCAAAGGATATCATTCTTTACAAAATTCCAGCTAGCTATGCTGGCACTAGCCCATATCATCACATAAGGCTAGCTTTTATTTTAGGCTGCAGCCTTTAATGAGATTTACCAGTAAGCCATAATGAATCACATCAGCAGCATATTCTCAGATTGTAGTCCATTCAGTTTACCCTGTAAATTAGAAGTGGACTGTGCCCTAAAAGTTGGATGTATGCCACTTATATGTGTTTACGTCTAGTGTCTTGCAGCAACCAAACATGCTCATTCAATATTGTCCTGCAATGTCATGGACAAATGAATTGCAAGCATTTAGGTTTGAATGGTATTTGGCTTGAGGTCTAACTCAAAGAAGATGCCTTGTGATGGGCAGCTTGCTACACACTGTCCCACTAAATATTCTATAGACTGACACTGGAACAATGTGATTGGCTGTGTGGTCACTGGGGGTGCTTAACTGGTACAGTGGAAGTAGCATACATAATAGATGAGCCTTAGGATACTCATGCTACTCAGGGAATGGGTGGCATTTAATGTTGTCCAGCAGGGTGTTAATGTACAGGTAGTGCCTGCTCAAAAACAAGTCTGCCACTTCAGGGCAACATATTAATGTGCCATGAAACTTGGACAAAGAAAAATCTAATGGTTGCCATGTTTTACACTCGCTAAGCAGTGCTTTTCTGTTAAGTGAGAATAAAATTAAAAAAAATAAATAAAGGTGTTTGTGCATGTGTGTATGTGTGTGCTTGCACGTGTGTGTGACAGTGAAAGAAAGTGAGAATGTGTGAAAGAGACAGCTATGACTGCAACAGGCAGTCCACCACAATGAAAAAACATACTGCTCAACTGCCCAGATTGTTGCCTCATAATTTTGGGTTTGTTATTCAGAAAATCTGAGGTTTTCCTGGCAAATCTCTGAGGATTAGTCAGTAAATAATGATATGTATTTCAATTTCAGACTTCATGTCCTTCACAAAATTCATGCTAACACCAATCCTGTTATTCTAGCAGCTTTCTAAGTTTATAAGAGGAAATATTTAAAATTATACCTGTCAACTATCCAGATTTTTGAAGAATTTCCAGATTTTTGCTTCATATTTTCAGGCTGTCATACAATTTGTGGTTTTCTGGAACATCACTGAGGACTAAATTCACTAAATAATGACATAGGTTTGAGTTTCAGACCTCACACATCCTGTCATTATAGCAACTTTCTAAGTTTACAAGAGCAATATTTAAAATCTTTCCCTATTTTTGGGCTTTTGTTCCCCCATTATTTTACAATTTGCCCAAATTTATTGCACTAAGAGATTGAGACGCATATGTGAAAAATGTAGGTTCATAGGTTCCTAGGTTCATACTAGGCTATCTGCCCTAGGGCATTTATAAGCCTAGCCAGAGTGTGTTTGGCTTTTGCCACCCATTTTAAATTAATTTTGCTATGCCCTTTTTCGAGGTTAGTATACTGTGCCTCTGTCTAACAGTGACACAGAAGTCATACCCGGGGTAAACCTATGATCTCCCATCCACTCATCAAGATTCCTCTTGAATAGAGTCAATGAGGGACTCTGCCTAACCTGGACTGGGATTTTATTCCAGAGTGAAGGGAGCCTCTGGGTTATGAATCTGTCCCTCCAGCATGTCCTATTTATTTCAGTGCTGAGGTTCAAGTCTCTCGAGCGCATAGCTCGATGGGATTTGGATTTTCTGAGGTGCAGCATGTCCATTATATCCGGGTTGGACATGACTTTATACGTCAGGCACAGATTGCCTCTGAGCAGGCGGTATGCCACTTAGTAGAGCTGGAGTTTCTTTAACCGGGCAGCATATGGCATCTATTTGAGCCCTTTGATCCTCTTGGTGAGGTACTTTTGGGGTCTTTCCAGTTGCTGCAGGTGTCTGGTAAGGTACATCCCAAAAGGGGCATTGTACTCAATTATGGGCCTGATGAGGGATGAGTAAAGAAGCACGATGACCTCCCCTGATCTAGATGTGAATCCCTTCATGATTAGGTGGGCTATATAAAATGTTTTTCTAACCACTTTTGCCACATGGTTGTCAAATGAGAGATTGCTATCAACTTGGGTCCCCAGGTCCCTAATTACTTCTTCTGTACTTAATGGATTACCAACTATGTGATAATTTCTGGGCACTTTGTTTTCGCCAAAGGGGATGACTATACACTTTTTGGCGTTTAGCTTGAGGCCATGGCTCTGGCACCAGTTGTCTGTTTCTATGAGGCCCTTTTGGAGGATGCTTGTGTCAGATGGAGAGTCGATTATGGAGCCCAGTTTGCAGTCATCTGTGAAGTTGGTCAGCCACAGTTCTTCCTTGTTGGCCTGTACCTCCGAGAAATATATGCCGAACAAGAGAGGTCCCAGGACTGAGCCTTGTGGGATGCCACTTGTAACTGGTTTGGAGTCTGACATGGCTCCAGCAATGTGGGTTCTGTCCTTGAGCCAGTTTGCAACCCATCTAGTGACATAGGGGTTTAGATTTAAGCTGGTGAGCTTATCTATAATGCCCAAATGGGGTATTGTATCGAAGGCTTTTGCGAGGTCCAGGTAGGCTGTGTGGACCACCTTCCCCTCATCAATGACCTTGGTGACTGTTTCAAAGAAATCAACCAGGTTTAAGAGGCAGGATCTGTCCTTAACAAAGCCAAACTGGGTAGGATCCAGTGTCTGTAGGTCCCCAATATCTTTATTTATGAGGTCCATGATGATCCTTAACATAGCTTTGCAGATCAAGCTAATCAGGCTTATGGGGCGATAGTTTCCAGGATCCGTTGAGGCACCACCTTTGTGGAGAGGGACCATTGTTGCTGTATGCCACTCTTTGGGTACATATCCTGTAGTAAGGCTGAGATTGAACAGTAGTTTTATGTTTGGGTTTAGCTCTTCTTGGAGTTCATGTAGGATGCAGCCCGGGACACAGTCTGGTCCCATTGATGCTGTGTTTTTTGCTTTGGAGAGGGCAGCTCTTACCTGAGCATCTGAGATGTCGGGGGGCAGCACTCTGGGGGGATAGATATTTGCCCTTTTGGTGGGGGGGGGGGAGTTTGCACTGAACCTGTCAGCTAGGATGTTGGCATTGTCTGTGTGTTCGGTGTATTTTTTGTCATTTTGGACTAATTCTGAGCATATCTGGGAATTCCCACCCAGGTTCCTAACATAACCAAAGAAAGCCTTGTGATTATCCTTAGTGCCCTTTGCAATTTTTCTCTCTAAGCTGGCCTTAGACGATTTTATGAGTGCCCGTAGTTTTTTGCTAATACTGATCAGAGATGCCTTCCCTTTTTGGGATTTTGCTCTATCATGTAGTAGCTTCCTCCTTCTTTTGTATAGTTTGTTTATGGCTGGGGTCCACCAGACAGGACATCTGTCTTTGGAGGATTGGGTTGCATGCATTTAGGTTTGAATGGTATTTGGCCTGAAGTCTAATTCAAAGTAGATGCCTTGTGATGGGCAGCTTGCTACACACTGTCCTACTAAATATTCCATAGACTGACACTGGAACAATGTGATTGGCTGTGTGGTCACTGGGGGTGCTTAACAGGTACAGTGGAAGTAGCATGCATAATAGATGAGCCTTGGGATACTCATGCTACTCAGGGAATGGGTGGCACTTAATGTTGTCCAGCAGGGTGTTAATGTACAGGTAGTGCCCACTCAAAAACACATCTGCCACTTCAGGGCAACATATTAATGTGCCATGAAACTTGGACAGAGAAACATCTAATGGTTGCCATGTTTTACACTCGCTAAGCAGTGCTTTTCTGTTAAATGAGAATAAAATTTAAAAAAATAAAAAAAATAAAGGTGTGTGTGCATGTGTGTATATGTGTGCTTGCACGTGTGTGTGATAGTGAAAGAAAGTGCAAATGTGTGAAAGAGACAGCTATGACTGCAACAGGCAGTCTACCACAATGTGAAAACATACTGCTCAACTGCCTAGATTGTTGCCTCATAATTTTTGGTTTGGTACTCAGAAAATCTGAGGTTTTCTGGCAAATCATTGAGGATTAGTCAGTAAATAATGATATGTATTTCAGTTTCAGACTTCATGTCCTTCAGAAAATTCATGCTCACACCAATCCTGTTATTCTAGCAGCTTTCTAAGTTTATAAGAGGAAATATTTAAAATTATACCTGTCAACTATCCAGATTTGTGAAAAATTTCCAGATTTTTGCCTCATATTTTCAGGCTGTCTGTCATACAATTTGTGGTTTTCTGGAACATCACTGAGGATTAAATTCACTAAATAATGACATAGATTTGGGTTTCAGACTTCTCACAAATTCTATC
>NC_056740.1:519137847-519265347 GCF_019279795.1 Protopterus annectens | reverse complement strand
TAAATTCTTTTTTATTAGACACATTGCTCTTTAAACTATTGGAACTGCCTGAGTATCTTTCTTCCACATTGCTCTTGTTTCTGCCAGAAAATCCTGATATTTAGACTTTGTGTCTCACTGTATGTAAGACACTGTAATCATTGGGTATAGCAAATTCAATGATCAGTTCTACTTTTGTCTTTTTTCAGGGTCTACTACATCTGGTTTTCTCACATTTATTTGAACGGTTGGTATTGGGTGATCTTATGTGAAATGCACTTCATCATTTAATATAATGCTTTCTGGATTATGTTCCCAATGCTTCTCATCTACTTACATATTTGTAGTGTTTGCACAATAAGAGAAACAACAGACTTGCTGTGTTATTGTGCCTTTCAGTATAGAAGCCCTCTGCCATGAGTGCATCACACCCAGCAACAACATGTGCAACTGTTTCCAGTTCCTTTTTACAGAACTTACAATAGTCTGTTTTTCCCAACTGGATTTTATAAACCAACATGTACATAGTCCACTGTCCTGGGCCACCATTATTAGCCTTTCATCTTCTGGTTTCAATTCACTTCTCCTGAACCATTCCAGCTTTAAATCTTGGCTTACCTGAGGTTGTTATATGGTCTCTCACTTTTTA
The DNA here is from genome assembly GCF_019279795.1 of Protopterus annectens. Classification (NCBI taxonomy): domain Eukaryota; kingdom Metazoa; phylum Chordata; order Ceratodontiformes; family Protopteridae; genus Protopterus; species Protopterus annectens. The sequence goes on along the minus strand of NC_056740.1, from coordinate 519,264,719 downwards.
ATTTTTCCAAGTCTTATACGCTTCTAATACCATAATGTTAGGGTATGATTAGAGTTCTTGAAATTAGTATCATTTCAGTCTTTGATGTTAGGCAAGATGCTCTTTGTAGCACCTGCAATGTACCTGGAATTTCCTCCTTCTCTAATGTTTATAGATTTACATGTATTGGTAACATATCTAAGTACAACTGTAAGTTCTTATTAGATCCATTGCTCCTACTACTATTAGAACTATCTGAGTGCCTTACTTCCACATCATTCTCATTTTTACTGCAAATCCTGATATTTTATAACTTTGTGTATCTCTGTATATAAGACACCATAATCACTGGGTGCAGCAGTTTCAATGATCCATGCTTTTGTTTTTTTTTTCATAAACTATTATATCTGGTTTTCTCACATCAGTTTTTTTCAGCTGTTGGTAGTGGGTGATCTCATGTGATATGAACTTCATCTTTCTCTATAACACTTTGTGGATCATGTTCCCAATGCTTTTCAGCTACTTCTATATTGTAGTGTTTGCACAGCACCCAATCCAACAGTCTTGCCACATTATTTAGCCTTTCAGTATATAGCCCCTCTGCCATGAGTGTATGACACCCAGCAACAAGATATGTGACTTTTTTCAGTTATTTTTTACAGAACCTGCAGTTGACTGTTTCTCCCACTTTTCTAGTGGATTTTGTAAACCAGCATCTATGTAGTGCACCTTCCTGGGCTGCCATTATTAACCATTCATCCTTGGGTTTAAATTCATCTCTCCTTAACCATTCCTGCATCATTTTTTTTCAACATGAGGTTGTTCCAGGAGATCTCTATACTTACCACTATATTTATGTATTTTTTAGATTTTTCCTTCTGACTAAATCCCCTTTATATTCTTTCTTTTGGTTTTAGCACATTCAGTTGCTGTCTGATTTTTGTCTACTAAAGGTTCGATATCCATTCCTGCCTGACACTGAAATGTTTCTGCTAAACTAAGCAAAGATGTCATTTTAGACTTCTTCTCCTCAGGTTTTAAAACTTTCATTCTGTTTGTCTCTGAAGAGGTCTGCAGGAATCTTTGCAGTCCCATGATTGCAGATCTGTATATGTAATCAGTTTTGAGGCGGCCCATACTTCCTTCTGAACAAGGAACGCAGAGTCTTGGTATACACCACATTTTTATATATCATTTGATAAGCATTTAGCATTTTTTCTTCTTTATATGTCCAGTTGACCCAATAATTATTGGGCCAGATGATAACCTCAAAACTTTATGCTAAAACATGAAAAGCAAATTGGTTTATAACTTGGACATTATTCCTAGATGTCAAGGCAATTTTCAGCATCAGTTTTCTGAAGTATTCATTACCGAGCATGATTCATATTTGTCATGTTCTGTCCCTTCCTTCTTCTTTTGGCTTTTCCTGGTTAGGGGTCGCCACAACAGATCACCTGTCCGCTCATGATTGGCAGTGGAGTTTTACAGCGTCGAGTTGCCAGCCCGGTGCCAAACCTTCCACAGAAGGCACACACACACACACACACACACACACACACACACACACACACACACACACACACACACACACACACACACACACACACATTCACACCTAGGGCCAATTTAGAGTGTCCAATCCACCTGCAGCATGTCTTTGGGATGTGGGAGGAAACCGGAGCACCCGGAGGAAACCCGCACAACCACAGGGAGGCCATGCAGACTCCGCACAGAAGGCACCCCAGCCGAGAAATGAACCGGAGAACCTCTTGCTGTGAGGCAACAATGCTAACCACTGCACCACTGTGGCCGCCCTATGTTCTGTCCCTTCCTATATACAGAAATATTTAAACACTCCCTCCTACTGAAGTTCCTTTATATCACATTCCTGTGCCAGGCTGATATTTTCTTGGTGTTGCAGCTTTCCTGTTTTAAATGTTACTTTTGCACATATATCAAGATCAAATGTCTTTCTTATATCTTCTGAGAGAATTTTAACCAGTTGTAGTTATACTTTCAACTCCTTATCTGATGAACTATAAAGTTTTAGGTCATTCACAAAAAGAAGATGAGAAATCTTTAAATAAGGTTGTGTTCTGGGAGCCAAGTTGTAATCAGTGCAATATGGTAAGTGAACAGATTAATGGGTTATGGGTGAGACAAAACAACAGGGGTGAGAAAGAATCACCAAGGAATATTCCCCTTTGAATCCTGGGATAATAATTTGCCCTTTGTTATGGTTCAGCTGCAAAGTAGTTTGCCACTGTAACATGGTCACTGTAATGTGATGATTGATCTATGTAGGGTTTGTCTTATACATATGTAATCATTCTTTTATCCAAGAATGTGGGATGCTGTTAAACCCTTTTTGTAATCTATCCATGCCATACTTAAATTATTCTCCTTTTACAATTCTCTATTATGACTTTATTTATCAATACATGATCCTTTGTTCCATTTGAATTTATTTTGCTACTATTTTACTGTACTGCCATAACTGAGTTTTTTTTTTGTAAGACTATAACCTTCAGCTTCATCGATTCCAGTATATAGTTTGTCTATTGTGAAAAGTCAACTTATTGGTCTTTAGTTCTTAGGATGGCTTGCAGGTCCACTCAGAAGGAATATTATTTTTCTTGTTGTTAACTAGGATGATGTCTGCTCAGGATACATATATGACTAATTCTTACACAGGGCTAAATCTTTATGTAAAGATGTTAATGATTTTTGCCAGAAGGTAGATGCTGTTTTTATGTCTGGGGTTTTCCAGTTAAGAGCTTTTAAGTTTGTCTCAATAATTGTCTCTGTTACTTCATCTTATTTCATATCCTCTTCATTAGAACTCCTTACTGTTTCTTTTGATTCTTCTATTCATTTAGCATGTTAATGTTCAACAGTGTTTTCATAAATACTTCTCAAAATGTGCCCTTTTCTTCTTTTTTGAAGGTGTTTCTGCTCCTTTTGTTTCCCAGTTCTCTGAAGAATCTTTTTGGGTCATCAATAAATTACTTACTTTGTACTTTTCCATTATATTTATCAATATACCTTTTAAGTTTTTCCACCAGTGCTATATCTTTAGTTTATTATCAGCAATAGTGTATGATAAATCTTCGTCTGTTTTGGTACTGTGCATTGCTTTTACCACATCTATCTTTCTAAGTATTTTTGATGATTTGTTCCCTTTTCTGTATTCTTGTAGCAGCGACACCTCTTTTCTTTAACGGTTTATAGTTTTCTGTGATGGTTTGTTCCCTTTTCTGTATTCTTGTAGCAGCGACACCTCTTTTCTTTAACGGTTTATAGTTTTCTGTGATGGTTTGTTCCTTTTCTGTATTCTTGTAGCAGCGACACCTCTTTTCTTTAATGGTTTATAGTTTTCTGTGATGGTTTGTTCCTTTTCTGTATTCTTGTAGCAGCGACACCTCTTTTCTTTAATGGTTTATAGTTTTCTGTGATGGTTTGTTCCTTTTCTGTATTCTTGTAGCAGCGACACCTCTTTTCTTTAACGGTTTATAGTTTTCTGTGATGGTTTGTTCCTTTTCTGTATTCTTGTAGCAGCGACACCTCTTTTCTTTAATGGTTTATAGTTTTCTGTGATGGTTTGTTCCTTTTCTGTATTCTTGTAGCAGCGACACCTCTTTTCTTTACTGGTTTATAGTTTTCTGTGATGGTTTGTTCCTTTTCTGTATTCTTGTAGCAGCGGCACCTCTTTTCTTTAATGGTTTATAGTTTTCTGTATTCGATACTGACAAGGTGGAATTTTACTTGTTTCCTTCCTTTCCTTTATTACTCTACATTTGTGTGGTAACACGGTATCAGTTATTACTTTAACTGCACAATAATATATTCGATGTATTTCTGTAATATTACACAAATTTCTTTTACTAGTCCTGATTACTTTTCTCATCTGTTTTACCAATCTTCTCACATTCTGGGCCATATTTACTTTCTGCAATTTATTTCTTTTGTGTATCTTAATATGTCTGTATATCTCAGTTAGGTTTTCCCTTAAATCATTTCCTTCTGGATTGAGAGCATCTTCTTTGCTCTCTGTTTCCTATGAATAATTTACAGAATGCTCCCAAAAATCTTCATAGGGCATATTCTCTTCATATGTACCCTGTTTCATCTATGATCCTTCATATTGGAACCCTTTGACACATTATTCACCTCATTACCTGTGCCAGAGTGGCCACTGTTTCCTGCTCCTTCCCTTACTGTGCAACCTCAACCAAACTTTAGTACTGTTCTCCTATAGAAGGTTCCAGAGCATCATCATCTTGTAAATCTTCTTCAGATGCCTCCTGCTCCAACTGTTGCTACTTCATCAGGGGACCTGTAATTCCATTATGCTGCAACATTGTCTGTATTGGATTCACCGCAGTATATCCTTCAGTTAGCAGATAATCTATAACTTCAGCTTCTATTTGTTTAACTTCTACCTTACTAATCCTACTTTATACATTCTACTTTTACTTTTTTACTTTTTGTATTGTGAAATGTTCCATATCTGAGTCAATTGCCTGCATTTTTCTTCTGATATCTTTGGAATTGCTTTTTTATATTGATTAGTTCTACTTTCACCTTTGCCTAAATATTGCCCCATACCAAATCTCTTTTTTCTTTCCCATGGCCATGTTTCTTTCTTAACCTCTTAAAAGTCTCTTGGTTTAATTCTTTACATTTTTGCACTTCCTCTCTCACTTGTTTTTGCAGGTAATTCAATGTTTCATCATTTGCATAATGTTTTTCATCAGTTTGTTGTGTTAATGAATACACATTTTTATTTGACGCATTTGACAGTTTTTCTTGTGCAAGTATTTTTCTTTCCTCTAATTCAGTTGTGTCCAACCCGCGGCCCGCGGGCTGCATGTGGCCCTCAGAGCTCTTCCATAAGAACGGTTAAGTAGTAATTAAACTTTTTTTCCGTGTGTTTTCATGTCCGTGTCCTTTAGCTTTTGTGCGCATGCGCCACAGTACTTGTTTCCCTTTTTTTTCATGCCAGCGTCTTTCAGCTGGTCTGCGCATGCGCCAAAGCACCGTCCGGTCTTTTTTTGCGTCGCTAGATACATTCGTGATAAACAGCTTGAAGGAAGAGGATTGTGATAAGGGGATTATTATATTTATTAATTTAATTAATACATACACTGACTACACATCTCCTGCAGTAACAGGTAAGTCGTTAGAGTAGACCTTATTTTGTTAATAACAGATTAATGGAAAATCTCCTAAAATAGGTTCAGTTTAAATCTAGTTCAGTAAAAACCAGGTCAAATGAAAGTAACTCAAGAGCTGAAGCTAGTTTTAGGAAATTAATGTCATTAATTAAAAAGAGATGCACTATTAATATCATTATGTATTGTATGTGTATGTAAAACAGATGTTAGATTTGCTCTAATTCTAATAGGAATTTAAATTTGTGCATGTCTGAAAAGTTACATGCCTTTTAGTTCACTGGGCTGATCAAATTCTATTGTCACTAAAGTTTGCTAAACTAATGAATTTATGTAGTCTTATTTGTGTGTGTGAGTGTGTGTGTGTGTGTGTGTGTGTGTGTGTGTGGTTTGATGGGAAAGGGTACCTGTTGAATAGTCATTATTCTCACAGCAAATGATAGTTCCTCCTCTATCCTGTAAAAGTGACTTTGAAAAACTTATTTACCATATCATACCCATTTAAGCAATATTGTACCACATTGCTTGTAGTCAGGGATTTTTTTAGCTGCAGCAATATATATATATATATATATTTGAAAGAATTAAAGCAATCTGTAAGCTGACATGTTTAAGTCTTGTATAAACACAGTACTGTACATCCACTGAAAGTGCAGTTTTCAGCTAATACAGTACAGCTGTTATAATTTTTAAATATTTTAAAACTCCAGTATCCACTGATGCAAAATGGCTGGTGCATTACAAAGTTTGCAAAACTGGATTACTGGTAGACAGATAAGGCAGTGCATGGATCCTGCACTGCAGCGTTCCACTCTGAGTGTAAATGTAGCCCCGTGCACTACCACTGCTGGGCATTGTGTTTGTGTGTGCGCGCACATACACACACACAAACACAAACACACAAAATGGACTTCACAAGATTGATTCCAATTAAGTCAGACCGAGAGTGCAAAATGTTGTACAGCTGAAAACATTTAGGACCCACATGGTGCTGCACAGTGGCAACGCAAGGAAAAGCATATCCTATCTAATCAGAACTGAGGAAAGCGAACTGTTATTAAATATAACTGGGGGGATGTAATGACAGAATGCTCATCAGAAGCTTAAAGTCTGGCACTATCCACTTGCACTGCTGTGTGTTACTCCACTAAGCAACATTTGAGACTTGAGTTATGCAAGTTAATGAATGGCAGCTGGCAATAGGTGCTGAATATGTTGTTGTTGTTGTGTCTTTTAGGGCGGCTTTAGAGAAATGCCACAGCGAACTCCGGTCCGCTAATATAACAATTTAAAAATGTTCATTTTTGCTGAATTTGTAGTTCTGATGGCTGCTAACTGTTAGCTATGGCAGCCAATTAGTTTTCAAGTAGTCTACAGGGGGAATCACTCTGCTAGCTGTTTTCAGAGGCACATATGCATGCCATTATGAAAAGGAGGAATATGTTGTACTTGTATCATTTTACTACTGCATATTTAACAACACTGAAGCTTAGTGGTTCTTAGGAGCAACATTTTATTCCTCCTAAAATTCATTTTATGAGACTTCTGTAAAATAAATACACATTTAGTATATTTTTGGTGTTTTTTTTTACAAATAAGCTTTGATGTAGTTACAGATGTTAGATTTAACTGTTTTTTTAATAATTAGAATGAGATATTGAATTTTAGGGTAAATATTATGCATTTATTAATTTATTGATTGAATACAGCCAGGTGCCAGCCTCCGCTTAGCTTTTTTTTTGATTAGCCCATACCCTGGCATATGGGCCAATCAAAAACAACAAAATACGGAGCTACTTCTCTGCTTCTGTATGGAAGACCTTTTTTTTTTTTTTTGCTCTTCAGTATACGTGAGACCTTTTTTTTTTTGGTCCTCACTTGCCGTCGGCCCCCAGACCATTTGTGTTGACTCAATGCGGCCCTTACAACTGAAAAGGTTGGACACCCCTGCTCTAATTTCTGTTTTAATGTTTCTAAATATTTTATATCTGGAAATTCCTAGACTTTTCGCATAATAGTAATAATGCATAATTTTTTTCCTTATCGTCAATAATCCACTTTGTCATCTTTATGCCCTGTCAGTTTTTTGTGTTTTTGTGGACTACTTTCTACCTCTACAGTTGGGGGGGGGCATCTTTCCCCTGAGCCTGGCACCACTGCTTAAACCAAGATGTGGTACTAATTTATCTTGGAACCTCTGCACACAGCTGTCTTTTATAATGCATTGCTTCCTACTAGAGTATAGTCATCAGGGAAGCAGAGTTCCTGTGTATCCTGTAAGCGTATATTCATCTTTACAACAGACTTCCCTGTACTCCTGAAATGAGTGTACTCATCACTGTATTCAAAGCCTAATTGCTGAAGTTCTTGTAAAGGTACATGCATAAAAGAAAGGCAGTGAGGTGACATCTACAAGGTGACATGGTTTACTAAGCACCAACACTGAAATGGTCAGCATGGGATGTTCAGAGCTGAAATTAATAAGGAGTGTTTGCAACAAATTATAAAAAAATAGCATATTTCTATGTTTTACATTAATAATTCAAAAATATTGTTTTAAAGTATCTTATTGGGGTGGTGTATTCATGCAGTATATTTTAGTTGTTGTGTTGTTGTGTCTTTTGGCTTATCCCAGTTAGGGTCGCCACAGCAGAACTCCGGTCCGCTAATGTTTGGTAGTGGACTTTTACGTGCCGAGTTACCAGCCCTGATGCACAACCTTCAATGAAGGCACGCCCATTCACGTATGCCTCCACACAGAAGACGCTCTAGCTGAGAATCGAATGGGACAACATCTTGCTGTGAGGCGACAACGCTACCGCAGCACTACTTAAAACATTGTGGGTAATGCGAATATATTCTGAGAATAGAAATGCTCTTTTGGTAAAACCTCTGTGACCAACAGGTAAACACATGGTGCCATCTTAAAAAAATATTAAGGCACACATTGTTGCCACTGATACTCGCCATCTAACACAAATGTTTTTATAGATTAGTATTGTTTTGAAATGTTGTGAAATTATTGTATGCATAAGTTGCACTGATTCAGCAATATCACATAGCAGTATTCCATTCCTTTTGTCGTACATCATTGGGATGCTAATGAACAGACTAACAATTCTCTCACTGATATACTGCATCTATTTTATATATTTATAGAGGTATAGCCCTCTGCTTGAACATAACTCTAGTATTTTTTGGCAAACAAAATATAGTTATTCTTTCATAAATCTGCAATATAAAATCTGCATCTATGATCTGTCCTTTAATGCTTTTACAAGTCTATAGCTAATTGCCAACTAAATAGCTGTCATATTTTACTCTTTTGTAACTCACATCCTTTATCAGATATAATACATCTATTGAAAAGTGTTTTCATTAGAAGATTTTGGAGAAAAGATTTCAGGAAGTAAGTAGTTTTCTGACTTAGAAGACCTCAGGAAGCAAAGGTGTTAATTGGCCTCCTGCTGTTCAGGAATACATCAGGTAAGCTACCTTTCTCCATGATATATGCTATGTAAAATGCAGTCTATACATCAGTGGCATGTCGGTGAGATTTTGTAAAAACAGGGTGAAAGTACCCATCAGAGCATGCGGTTGAATTCACTTCTAGCGGTGCTGCTCTTCTCTTCTTGCTGATTCCATTGCTCCATTCAGACTCACCAGTGTAGGTTTGTAGGCCTACTGTATGCTGTGAGTGCTGGCTGATGGTCTTCTTACACAAACAGCAAACATACATTCTCTCTTTTTTTTAATTTCTCCAAATCTTTTAGCTTTCTAATACCATGATGGCAATGGACACCATTCCTAAGTCGACGTATGATTAAAGTTCATGAAATTAGTATTGTTTCAGTCTTTGATGTCAGCTAGGAGTGCTCTTCACAGCACCCACAATGTACCCAGTAATGACTCCTTCTGCAATTCATACGGATTTGCATGTATTGATAACATATCTAAATATGATTGTAGATTCTTTTTTATAAGCCCGGTTGCTCCTACTACTATTGGAACTATGTGAATATCTTTCTTCCACATTCCTGTGTGAAGAAGTGTGTGCACTGCAAAATTAGAACTTGTAAAAAATTGTTTTCACATTAATTTTGCTTTTCACCTATGTAAATTCTCCAGTGTTATTTTAGCCCACACTGAGCACAAAGCTTTTAATTCAGTCATTGAGGTTAAAGCATTTCCCTCTTGAAGGTGAGTCTAAGATTTACAACTTCTAACTCATATTAGCACAAAGATGCATTGCTGAACAACCCATTCAACGGAAGGTTTTTAACACCTCATGGAAGCATTTGGTACATATATTGCATTTGAAAGGTTTAATTTCTTTGCCTGATTACTAAATTTGTTTTGCCCATGCTTAGGTTCATAGGTTCATATGTGTGTACTAGGCTAATGACCACTAGGGTCCTTATAAGCCTAGCCATGTAACACAAATGTGACCCACAGATTTGATTTATATAGAGTGCGATTTATGGACTGGCTCTGTCCATCATAGACATAGGTGCCAGACCAGGGATGAATTTTCAATTACCCATCAAGTGGTCCACGTTGTGCATAAATTGGGATGGGGAGGAACTGTTCTTTGCATAGGTGGGGAGACTGTTCCACAGAACAGGAATTCTCTGAGAAATATATCTGTCTCTCCAACATGTCCTCTTTATGTCACAAGCAAAATTTAGGTCTTTTGATCTAGCAGCTCTGATGCTGTTTGTTTTGTGGATGAGCAAAAGATTCATCCCACCAGAGTCCAGGGATGTCCTGTATGCCAGGAAAAGACTACCTCTCAGAAGTCTGTATGATACCAAGTAAAAAGACAGGGCTTTGAGGCAATCAGTGTAGGACATTGTGTTTACTCCCTGTATTCTTTTTCTAAGGAACCTTTGTGGACTTTCCAGTTGCTGCAAGTGTCTGGTCAGATACATACCAAATGGGACATTATACTCTATGAAGGGTCCGATGAGGGCCAAGTACAGTCGTATGATGATGTCTCTGGACCTAGATGCCATGTACTTGCTTATACGTTGATCAGCATAGAAGGATTTTCTTTTACTATCTTGGACACATACTGGTTGAATGCTAGATTATACACCTACCCGAGTTCCCAGATCCCAAACTAGTGAATCAACTTTTATGTTTTTTTTATTGATAACATAGTTACTCAGGGTGGTTGACTTACCAAAAGGAACTATAATGAATTTCTTGGTACTGTGTTTTAAGCCATGACTTTGACACTGAGTGTTTGTTTTAGACCTTGCTGAAGAGTGTGCTCATCTTGGTGTATTCAAGACTGCTCCCAGTTTACAAACATATGGGATCTTGGTTAGCCAGAGGCCTTTGGCATTGGCTTTTACATCAGGTAAGTAGATGTAAAGAGGAGTGGGCCAAGCACAAAGCCCTGGGGGATTCAACTGGCCTTTTTGTGGAAGTGACCTCACTAAATCTAACCTCCTGGGTCCTATCAGTGAGCCAGCTAGCTATTCAGCATGTAATAAAGGGTTTATAGCTAGTTCCATAAGTTTGTTGGCAATGCCCAAGTGGGGTATTGTATCAAATGCTTTAGCCATATCTGGGTAAGTAGTACGCACTGTTTTCCGTCATCCATTGCCTTAGTGACCTTTTCAAATAAGTCTACCAAATTTAGGAAGCATGACTTTCCTTTGACAAAACCAAAGCATTTCCCTCTTGAAGGTGAGTCTACGATTTGCGATAGATCCAGTGTCTATTATGTTCATGTTGATAATTTCCATGATGATTCTTTCCACGACTTTGCGAATAAGACTAGTCAGACTAATGGGTCTGTAGTTTCCAGGATCTGTTGAAGGCCCTGCCTTATGAAGGGGAATTATTGTTACAGTCCTCCATTCATGTGACACAAAGCTTGTTTTAAGACTGTAGTTAACTCATTCCTCCAGCACAGCTCTTTTGAGAGTGTACCTATAACTCCAGATGGGTGTGGCTTGAAACTTTAAAACAATGAAGTTATCACCTTACAATTCTAACAAATACTCATTGACAAATGTCAAATACCAATACAACTGTGTTTGCCATTGTGTATTCTTCAAGATAAAATATTCTGATACCTTGAATGTAGCACGGTTTTGGAATTATTAATGCAAATATGAACAAGTAATAGTTGATGCCTAGAGTCATAGTAGGAGGTTACTGCAGAAACGCCTGGAGGCGTCACTCTGCTGTAAGGAGTTAAATAATGACTCCAGGGGTCCTGATAAGTCATATTTTAAACTGTTCAGGAGGCATCCTGGGATGTTATTGGGCTTCACTGTGGCCATGTTCTTGGCTTTAGCGAGTACAGCCAGTACATGCCCTATAGTTGTAGTTGGAAGGGTTATGTTTGAGGGTATTTTTTGGGGGAGTGTTGGGGGTTAAAGGGAGATAAAGTTGGAACTGAAGTTATTCGCTAACAGGATCCCTATATCACCAGGCTTGGTGAATGTGGCACCATTAACAACCAGTTAATCACATTGTTGTGAGCTGCCCTTGAGGTCTCTGGCATAGGTGAAGAAGGTTTTATGGTTATCTTTCACCTGTGAGGCTCTCTTTACCTCAAACATTGCTCTGCTTCCTCTTAGTTACCTGTTCAGTTTGATGAGAGAGCTTTTATCTTTATGGGAATTACTCTTCCTGGTTTTTCCCATTTTTTTCCTTTTGTTGTATATCCTGTTTAATTTGAGATACCATCAGGGCAGTTTATTTCTAGGGCTAGTTCTGGGCTTACTTCTGGAAGGTACAGCAGCCTCTATGCAGCCACTGATATAGTTGTAGAGAGTTCCTAAGACCAATTCAGTATAGGCTGCTGTGTTCTCATAGTTTGGAGGGGCATTACATTTTGACAAACCATCACTTAATAAAAGGTAATTTGCTATAAAAAATCCTGAATCATATTCAGTCAGGATACTGAGCTTTTTTCCTATAGTTTCCTGTATATACATCATCATGTCTCTTTAATTTACTTAAGTGTGGTAGAATATATGTAGTAGAACTTTCTCACACAGATGAGTGTCCTGGCTTCTAGAAGAGGTTCTGATTTGGGCTGCCTGTATCTGATAAGACAGATTTACCCAGCAATGAATAGGTAAGCAAAGTCTGGTTTGCTTCTATGCATCATTGCTGCTGTCTACATCTGCTGAGTTCTCAAGTAACTTATGTAGCAGGAGTGTATGCATTTCACTGCCTCTTAGCTAGTGTCATGGCATATTGTGCCCATGTCTGTCTGGCATGGTCATCCCCTTTTGTTAGCACCTCCTCTAACTTATCTGTCTAAGCTGGGCACTGCCTCTGGTGATGCAAATCATGGTCCTTGCACTGGGCCAACTTGCTATAACTGTTTTTTTAAGTATTATATTATGTAACATAGCACACACAGTCATTATTTTGCCACAGGTGGCAGTGCCATACTGCTGGGCAACATTAGATGTATTCAGGCAGTGTAACCATGACTTGAGCAGCCCAAACACATGCTCCGTGTTTTTTCTGGCATGAACAGACATGGTTGGGTTGAGTGGGTTTCTCATTGATGTCATGACACAATGTTTCAGGGCATATAAAGTATTCCCTATTAGATGTCTCTGTGGAAAATCACATCTTGCAAACCACTGCTTAATTTCTCAGGTGTGACATATGTGTCATAGAAACTGCTTGGGTGGCCTGCACATACATTATACTTGATACCTTGTACATTACAGACAACCTGGCAGTTGATGGGGAGAGAGCTGTGGCAGTTCACATACCTCCTTCCCAATTCATCAGACTGGACTCTTATCTCACTGTGGGTGCAGTCTGTAGCTCCCAGGATAGGTTGCTATAATTACACAACTGAGGGATGTTTGCAGAGTTAAATTCATCATCCCATCAGCTCTGGAGGGCATGCTTGCACTTGTTCATATCACTGCAATGTCAGTTCCACTGGAGACAACCTTGGCCAAGCAATTCCAAGTCTCAGCCGTATGCTGAGACCCAGTCTTAGTATAGTCCCTCTGCCACAGCCTATGGTTGTAGCACTTGAAGAGGAGTGCAACAAAGATCCTGGAGACCTTTTTACACCACCTCTGTGCACTACATGGAGCACTATCCTCACCATTACCAGTCATGTTTATACAAGTATACCTAGAACTACGTCTGAATTGTTGCATGTAACAGCCTATGCACAACCATGCACAGACTTGCCAGCTGCATTTGCACTATTGAAAACACAAAAATAGCTTGGTAGAGACACTGGCAAGGATTACATCAAAAAACAATGAAGCTGTGGAATATGGCATTGAGATATGGCCATATGTGATATTCACCCCATTTTCACATGTTCCAGTGTCAAACACTGAAATGCTTTATGTTGTTTGTAATAATCATTGTTGTTGGAAGTATAATTTTATGAACTGTGACATATTGTGTTGTTGGGATTTACACAGTAGTACAGTTCTGTAGTACCACCATGGAATCGAACCCATTAAAAAAGAAGGATGCTTGTATGTGTGTGACTTACTGCATTTTTATGTAAAAGGCAGTATATATGGGTCTGTCAACACATTTCAGATGCATGGAGTTGCATGACCGAGTACTACATGTTGGGGTAGTTTCCATGCATACTTTACATGACATAAACACATATTTATGATATTTGAAGACTCTTACTAATTATAAGAAAAGTATTGTGCATATCCTACCCATGTTATGTATGGATGTATTTATTTATTTATTTATATTTTATTTGTTGCATTTGTTTATCAGGAATGTCCACTGGGCCTAAAAGAGCCCATTTTCAGTGGACGCCTGGGAGGAATGCTCTGACAAAAACACAGATACAGAAAATATTAAACATCAATTAAACTTTATTAAACATTAATTGGTGCAAAAGTACATACAGTGCTACAGATAGTGATTACAGTAATATATACAGAATACATACATAAAAGCAGGAATTTTGTTGGTTGCCAGATGGACTTAATCAGAGAAGTATAAACAGAGATATATTAATCAGCATTATTGTACCAGCATCAACAAGTGATAAAAAATAATAATTATGTAGAAAATATCATCAGTCAGCAGTAGCAAAAAACACAGGAATTTAGTTATCATATAAGGAGAAGGAGGAGGTTAGGTTATAGAATAGGTGCATATTGTGTACATATTCACCGGTTCATTTTAAATTAACTATCATCATCATTGTTAACATACTTTACACACATTATGTTGAAGTTTTATAGCAAACATTAATGATAATGTTGCAAAAATTATCAGTAAGAAACTCATTACAATTTAGTGTTACTTCATAATTAAATGTCTGTGATAAATCTCATGTTGACTCTTTTAGTAAAAATATCTGTAAATTGCTTTTGATGACTGCGGTGGTGGTGCTGCGGTAGCTTTGTTGCCTCACAGTAAGACGTTGTCATGTTCAATTCTCAGCTAGAGCGTCTTCTGTGTGGAGACATGCGTGAATGGGTGTACCTTCATTGAAGGTTGTGTGTCAGGGCTGGCGACTCGGCACATAAAAATCTACTGCCAATCATTAGTGGACCGGAGTTCCGCTGTGGCGACCCCTAACCGAGAAAAGCCGAAAGATACAACAACATCTGCAAATTGCTTTCAAACCTTGCATTATCTGTCCTTTTTCTGAAAACTCATTACATTTACACCATGTCCCACAGAGCCAAGTAACTGATAGGTGCATTTTCTACACTCAGTACTGTTCAGAGTACTGAAAGTTATGCACTGGTGACAGTCTCATTTGTGTGACAGAAGGCAGCTCATATTATTTTTTCATTTTTGCTTTCTCTTATGAACCATCATTGAGCACTGCCAAGCAGTACACAAGTACAGAAATACAAAAAAATAAATATGCAAGTAAAAATAAAAATATTATATGGTATTCTAGCAATGAACAGATTATGGCATTAACCTGCCACATTCATCGTTAGGACATCAGCATGTCACATCAGAACTTGCATTTGTGCTACATATTAACATATGCCATTAATTTGGAAAACTACTTGGGTACCAACTCCTTTTCCCAACGGTTCTTGGAATTCATAAATTCCAACGCCCTGGATCAACTAATCCATTGTCCCACCAGGGGCTCCAATATCCTAGACCTGGTCATTACCGACATGGGAGATAGATGCTCCACACCAGTGGTCACCCCCTCATTGGTCAGGTCTGACCATAAGCAAATCACCCTTGACATCCACATCCCACCCCCCCAGTAGGGAGACCTCCATAAAAAACTTCTCCAAAGCCAACTTCATGCTACTGAAGTCAGAAGTGACAAACTTCACAACACCCACGCAGACAGGATCTGGAAGTTCGACTGCAGAATCCTACACTAAGGCACTGTACGAGCACATCCACTCATGCATGAATCGTGGAATCCCAAATTGAACCAAGATGCTCTTCTCCAAAAAAAGGAAGCCAATCTGGTGGTCCCCTGCTATAAACAAACTATACAACAGAAGGAAGAAACTGTTGTAGAAAAGAGGAAATTCCCAGGATGCAAAAAACTCCCTCACCAGCCTCAGTAAGAAGCTGAGATCCCTCATAAAATCCTCAAAAGCTAGTTATGAAAATAAAATTGCCAAAGATTCCAAAGACAACCACAAGGCATTCTATAGTTATGTCAAGAATCTAAAGGGCAAGGCTCAGATCTGCTCTGAGCTACAACAGAATGGCATTAAATACACTGAGCCCAAGGATATTGCCAATATGCTGGCAGATCAATTTAGTGCCAACTTCATCCCCCCTCACCCCCTAAAGGGCCCATCTCAATACCAAAAGATTGCCAAATTCTGATAATCACGGCCACACAGGTAGAAACCACACTCTCCAAAGCTAAAAATACAGCATCCATGGGACAAGATGACATCCTAGGCTGTGTATTACATGAACTACAAAATGAACTGGCACCTCACCTAAGTGTCATGTTTAATCATAGCCTCACCTCAGGCTTTGTGCCCACTGAGTGGTGCAGAGCTACAGTTATCCCGTTCCACAAGGGAGGATCCGCCTTGGATCTCAGGAACTACCATTCCATCAGTCTGATAAGCCTGATCTGCAAGGGCATGGAACGCATTATCATGGAACTTATAAACAAAGACATTGGCAACCTTCAAACACTGGACCCCATCCAGTTTGGGTTTGTCAAGGGCCGATCTTGTCTCCTGAATCTGATTGACTTCTTCGAATCAGTCTCCAGAGCTGTGGACGAGGGTAAGGTGGTCCACACAGCCTATCTGGACCTTGCCAAGGCCTTCAACACCACCCCCCACTCTGAAATCATAAATAAACTTACTAAGCTGGGCATAAATCCCTACGTCACTTGATGGTTTGTCAACTAGCTTACTGACAGAACCCAGACTGTAAAAGTAGCCGACTCTAAATCCAGATCCAGACAAGTGACTAGTGGAGTACCTCAGGGTTCAGTCCTGGGACCACTCTTGTTTGGCATCTACTTCTCTGAAGTACAGGCCAACACTAAGGGACTCTGGCTAACAAAGTTTGCAGATGACTGCAAACTGGGAGCCATTATTGAATCCCCAAATGATGTGGATATTCTACAAAAGGGCCTTACAGAAACAGATGCCTGGTGCCAGAGCCATGGGCTCAAGCTTAATGCCAAGAAATGTATAGTTATCCCCTTTGGAAAAAAACATGTACCCATGAATTACCACATAGGTGGCAGGACACTAAACATTGAAAGTGTGATGAGAGACTTAGGGACACAAGTGGACAGTGGTCTCACTTTCGATAATCACATTGCCACAACAGTCAGGAAACCCTTCTATGTGGCACACCTGATCACTAAGGGATTTTCATCCAGAAAAAATGAGGTTATTGTCCCACTGTACTCATCCCTCATTAGACCCATTATAGAGTATAAGGCCCCATTTGGTATGTACCTCACAAGACATCTTCAACAGCTGGAAAGGCCACAGAAATACCTTACTAAAAGAATCACAGGCCTAAAGCAGATGCCATATGCTGACCGTCTAAAAAACTCTAGCTATGCTGTGTGGCATATCGTCTACTCAGAGGCAATCTCTGCTTAACATACAAGGCAATGTCAAACCCTGAGCTGTTGGACATGCTCTACTTAAAGAAATCCCAATCCCTCAGAGCCACACACTCCAGGGATCTAAACCTTATCATCACAATGAACAAAACATGCTGGAGAGATAGGTTCCTGACCCAGAGACTACCCATCCTCTGGAACAGACTGCCCATACATGTCAAGCAGTGTCTCATTGGCCCTCTTCAAAAGGAACCTTGATGATTGGATGGGAGATAGAAAATTCACCCCAGGGATCATGTCAGTCACCTTGCTAGACAGGGGCCCAGAGAAGTAAATATTGTGGGAAGAAATATCCAAGGAATTGTTATGGCTAGGCTTGCATAGGCCTTAGAGCCGATAGCCTAATACCAACCTATGAACCTAAGACCTTATTGTAATGGAAATTATTCAGAAAGGTGACACATAGAAGATGACGTTCGCTCATTTTTGACACACCTTATTCAAGTAATAATGACATACTTTTAAATAAAATGTATTACTGTCATGAACGCTACTTGGAAGATAAGAATAAATATTCCAGAATATAGTATGCATATTTCCACATTTCTCATGCTACTCATTTTCTGTTATCACACATTACAAACTGCCATAATTTACATAATGCATATCAAATTTTATTAATAAAACAGCATCCCACAAGGAGTATAGTGAACATACGTAGCAGTTATCATACAGTCATAGGCTGTTCAATTCTTATACAAAAATGTGTGCCCAAACATATTCTGAACTTCTCAGTAAAATTATCTGTAAATTGGATTCAAATCCTTCATTATCTGTTCTGTTTCTTTAAGCTCAATGCAATTATACCTTGTGCCACAGAGACAGTTAGCTGACAGGTGCATTTCCTCACTGAGTTCTGTCCAGAGTGCCAATGACACAGCAATGGTGCCAGGCCTATTTGCCCTACCAAAGGCAGCCAAAATTAAATGTTTCATTTTTTTCCCTTTCATCTGTCAACCATTGTTACTCACTGCCAAGTGACTCACAAATGCAAATGGCAAAAAAGAAAAGGAATAAAACAACAAATATAGAAATAGATTATATGGAGAACCAACCAACTAAGGGCATCTCTAGCATTGAACAGAGCCCTTGCATCATTAAGCTGTCACTGTCATCCTTGTCACATCTTCTTTTGTACTATACATCATTAGGTTTTCATGTAATGTCAATTCTTCAGAAAGAAGACACAACAAATTACAGTAGTTCATTTTTAACATTGCATGAACAATTAATAATAGACTCTTAAAGGAAATGTATTACTGTCACAATAACAGCTTGAGAGATATGGATAAGCAATCCAGCATGTATGTTACATACGTCCATATTTCTCATGGTAAAGCTTTTGTGTTATCACACTTTACAAACTGTTATATGTTATGTCATTCATAGCACGTTGTTATTAATAACAAGAATTGTTTAATTTCCAACAAAAAACACATTTGTAACAGCAATTCACAAGAATTAGAGATAAAATGTTTACCATTTATCACACAGACTTAAGCCTGTTCAATTCATATACAAAAATATGTCTCAATAGTTATTATGACTCCTTCAGAAAAAAAAATATCCTTAAACTGGATCTGCATTACCTCTCCCCTTTCTTTAAAGCTCATTTCAATTACATGTTGTGCGACAGAGATAGGTAGCTTACAGGTGTATTTTCTTCACTTAGTACTGTCCAGAAGGCTGATGGAAGTGCAAAGGCACCAGGCTCATTTGTGCTACTACTAGCATTTCAAATTAAATTTATCATTCACTGCTAGAGAATGCTGACAGTCCCCAGTGCTCAAGTGTCCATAGGCAACCTTCAGACACTGTACTGTACTCTTGGCTTTTTTGAGGGAAGGTCATGCCTACTAAATCTGATGAACTTCTCTGAGAAGGTTGCTAAGGTAATGGATGTCAGGAAAACAATATATACCACATACCTGGACAATGGCTAAGGCATTAAGCTGAATATCCCACTTTGGTATAGTTGAGAAACTCACTAAACAGGGCATAACCCCCTATAAAATTCACTGGCTTGCCAGCTGGCTCACAGACAGGACCCAGAAAGTCAGGATTGGTGAGACCACCTCCACTAAGAGAGTGGTCACCAGTGGGGTACCTTGGGCTCTGTGCTTGGACTACTCCTGTTTAGCATCTACTTCTTGGAGATAAAGGCTAATGTCAAGATCCTTTGACTGACCAAGTTTGCAGATGACTGAAAATTGGTGGCTATCATAGATTCCACCCACTATACAAACATCTCACATAAGGGTCTAAAATTAAAAATTACTGGTGCCAAAGGCACAGATTAAAACTCAGTGCCAAGAAATACATTATAGTTCCTTTTGGAAATAAACTGTCACCCGGGCTAATTACTCCATCGATAAGACACCCCTAAGAAATAGCCTAGTAGTCAGGGATCTGGGAACATATGTAAACAGTAATCTGGCCTTTGACTAACATGTGACCAAGTTAATGAGAAAATCATTCTATGTCACCCAACTTGCAAGTAAGGTATGGTATCCAAGAAAGCCATAGTGTCTCACTATTTGGCCTTTATCTGACCCATCATTGAGTATAATGGCCCTTTCAGCATCTTCCTGACCAGATATATGCAACAGCTAGAATAACCACAAAGGTTCCTTACCAGGAGAATCCAGGATCTAAGCACATTATCCTATATAGATCTCCTTAAAGCCCTGTCTTTATAGTTGGAGTTCTATAGGTTACTGAGAGACGAGACATGTTTGACATACAAGACATCCTCTGATCCAGCTGTGATGGACATTTTGCACATCTGCAAAATGAATAACATTAGAACCACTAGATCCAAAGATTTAAATTTTGCTTGTGACATAAACTGGGCAAGTTATTATGACAGATATGTGTGTCAGAGGATCCCCATGCTCTGGAACAGGCTCCCTATACATGTGAAGCAGAGTCTGTTCCCAACCATGTTTAAACATAACCCTGACCAGTGGATTGGAAATCGGACGTTCATCCTGTGATTAGTCTCCATGTCTCTGATAGACAGAAGCAGACAACAGCTATGCCCAAACTAACTTCCCCCCATACATGACCTTTAGAAGCTTCCTAACTAACATGCCTCAATCTAAAACATGCCCATGATGCTTAGGGGCACAATTTGGTTATGTTGTACAGCTAGACTTCTTATAAATGCCCTGGTGGTCATTAGTCTAGTATATACCTGTGAACATATGAACCTATAATGACAAGTAGTGGGCAAATGATGAAGACAAAAATATTTATAAATTAGTAAACAAGGATTTAAAATTTGCCAGTCGGATGTTTTCTACACTTTGTTGTCTTATAACATGATTATATGACAGACAACGCTGTCTCTGGATTTGAACCTTGAAACTATGGCATTAACAAGATACAACTGAGATTATTTTAATTGTTTACACAGACACAGAAGTATATTATGACAAAGAGAAAGTAGATTACATATAGTCAAGATGTGACATTGTATGACTCTATATTAAAGTGCAATATAAGCATTTTCCCACAGTTGACTTTTGTAATTTACTAGTAGATGTGTTGCTGAATTGTTATATTTTGAACAGTTAAAGTGATACTTTCTCATTATAGTAACCCATATTTACCATACTATAGTTCTTTTCTCTTCTTTGTTTTGTGAGCATCATTGCCTTTTTTATGATTTTCTTACATGAATGCAATGTCATTTGGATTGCTTTTGATATCTGTTTGTATATGTAAATGTGTCTATGCTTCATTTGAATTATAGATAACTTTTTACTCAGAGGCACAGTGAGATCATAATCATTTAGTAATAAAACTCTTACAAAGGTTACCTCCTATGTCAGTCAATGTAATACCTGAATTTTTGGTAACCTTCTTCTCTCTTTTACACCATCAGTGACTGTACATCAAACTGACCAGAGTGTGAAATACTCATTATTACTGTAATAAGAATAATAATTCACACTTGCAAGCCCTTAGCAAGCAACACTTCTCAGTGTTGGTTCTTGTACTGCTAGAGCATGTGTATGGAATCATGTAGGTTCTCACACCATGTTTACCTGCCCAGCACTTAGTGCAGATTGACACGTGATTGCTAATTAGTTCACACCTGATTTGCTTATTCACCATGCTCACAGGGGTGAATCTGCACTATATAAGCTAATTGTATTGGTAAGGGACTTTTATCATAGCAGGTGGGAATGGATAGACTACAATACTGCTGTTTAACTGCTGGAATTGCAATTACTTGTGTACTTATAGGATCATAGGATCATAGGAAGCTACTAGGCTATTGTCCCTGAGGCCCTTATAAGCTTAGCCAAGAGTTTGGCCCATGTTTATACAATTCAGCAGCTGATGCCCCTGTCCAGCAGGGACAAGGGTGGAATCCCAGGGATGTATTTTCTTTTTCCCATCCAGTTATGCAGGTTGCACTAAAAAAGTGGTAAAGAGGTCCTCTGCTTGATGTGGAGAGGGAGTCGATTCAACAGATGGTGGAGTCTCTGAGACACAAATCTGTCCCAGCAACATGTCCAGTTGATGTCACAGACCAGGTTGAGGCCATGTGTGTGGGTTACTCGAATGGAGCTTGACTTGCAGATATGCAGCAGTCCAATCAAGGTGGGGTCCGAGATCACCTTGTATGCCAGACAGAGGTCACCTCTGAGGAGTCTGTATGAAACTGAGTAGAGGGATAGAGCTTTTAGCCTATCTGTGTATGGTAGATTTTTGAGGCCCTGGGTTCTCCTGGTGAGGAACCTCTGTGGTCTCTCCATCTGCTGCATGTGCTTTGTGAGGTACATGCTGAATGGGCTGCTGTACTTAATAATGGGCCTTATAAGGTAAGAATATAGGGATGTTATGACCTCCTTGTCCCTGGATGGGATACCCTTACTTATGAGGTGGATGAGGTAGAATGTTTTCCATACAATGGAAGCAACATGGTGGTAAAAAGTCAGGTTGCTATCAACCTGGGTGCCCAAATCCCTCACAACTGATTGTGTGCTTAGGACATTGTTACTAATGTCATAATTTGTCGGGATGTCACTCTCCCGAAAGGAGACAATGATGCATTTTTGGTATTCAGCTTGAAGCCATGGTTCTGGCAACAGTCATTTGTCTGGGTGAGACCCTCTTGGAGGATGCCCACTTGACTAGGGGAATTGATGAGTGCCCAGCTTGCAGTCATCTGAAACCTGGTAAGCCATAGCCTACTGGTTTTGGCCTGAACCTCAAAAAAGTATATCCCAAATAACAGAGACCCCAAGACTGAACCCTGGGGTACGATGCTCATTATGGGTCTAGTGCTCGAGGTGGCTTCCTCTATTTTGACTAGGTGGGTTCTGCCAGTGAGCCAGTTAGCTACCCATCTGTTAACATATAGATTGATGTCTAGTTGAGAGAGTTTATCTGTTATGCCCGAGTGGGGAATAGTGTTGAAGGCTTTGGCCAGGTCAAAGGAGGAGGTGTGGACAGTTTTTGCCTTGTCCATGGCTTTGGTGACTGTCTCAAAGAAGTTGACCAAATTTAACAGACATGACCTCCCCTTGACAAAGCCAAACTGTGTGGGATCCAATGTTTGGAGGTTGCCAATGTCCTTGTTAATGAGGTCCATGATATTTCATTCCATGGCCTTGCAGATCAGGCTGGTTAGGCTGATGGGTCTATAATTTCCCAGATCAGTGGATGCTCCACCTTTGTGCAAAGAGATAACAGTGTCTGTCCTCCACTCATCTGGGATGAAGCTGGTATTCAGGCTTTGGTTGAATAGGGCGCCTAATGGTGCTGAGAATGCCCTGTATGCCAGGCATAGATCTCCCCTCAAAAGCATGTATGAGACAGAATACAGAGAGAGGCCCTTGAGGCAGTCTGCGTAGGACATATTACCTACGCCCTGTATTCTTTTAGTGAGGAACATCTGTGGATGCTCCAGTTGTTGGATATGCCTGGTTAGATACATACCAAAGGGGGCATTGTACTCAGTGATTGGTCTGATGAATGGTGAATACAGTGGAACAATGACTTCCTTGGACTTAGATGCCAAACCTTTATTTATAAGTTGCATAACATAGAATGATTTCCTTACCACTGTAGACATGCAATGATCAAAGGCTATATTACTATCTGTGCGTGTCCCTAATTACTGGGTCAATTCTAAGGGGTTTGCTGTCAATATGATAGTTACCAGGGATGGATGACTTCCCAAAGGATACTATTATGAATTTCTTGACGTTTGGTTTTAGTCCATGGCTCTGACACCAGTTGTTTGTCTGTTTCAGCCCCTCCTGGAGGACATTTGTGTCAGTGTGAGATTCAATGACAGCTGTTAATTTGCAATAATCTGCACATTTAGTCAGCCTGAAACCACTGACATTGGCCTTGACTTCAGAGACGCAAATGCCAAAAAGGAGCGATCCAAGGACTGATCCCTGAGGGACTCCACTTGTGACTGGTCTCTTTGTAGAGTTAGACTCCCCACTTCTAACTTCCTGGGTCCTGTCTGTGAGCCCATTGGCTATCCACTGGGTAACATACAGGTTTGTAGCTAACCTCTTGAGTTTGTCAAAAATACCCGAGTGGAGTACTGTGTCAAATGCCTTTGCTAGGTTAAGGTAGGCAGTGTGATTGACTTTGCCCTCATCCATTGCTTTGGTAACCTTCCCGAAGAAGTCCACCAGGTTGAGTAGGCACCAGTTGAATATGACTATTAACAATGTCAGGGTTAAATTTATATTATATAAATATGTATATGTATAGATATATCGAGTGAGATGGAAAGACAGGAGGGGGAAGAGAAGAAAAACGGAGCGATGATTGTTGTATGAGATGTTTCTTAATATGCAATGTAAAGTTGTATTTTGTTTCTGTTTATTGTATGTCGTTTATGTTATAATGCTTATCATCATCCCACTTTCATCTCCATTTCTTCTGTCTAGGCACATCTGGTACTAATTTTCTAAGACCACCTACAAATGGTTGGCAAATACCTTTTGTTTTTCCTTATACTGTACATAAAGTTGAATTCTAAAGTCTTTTTTAATTGCAATTGCATCTATTATTGCTAAACTAACTTTTTACAAAATATAACTTTGATCAGTTTTTATTCTAGTTCTGTCTCTGTTGTCTGTAATTGTCATCATAGGTTAACCTACCATTGGTACTGTGGGACTCCTACTGCCTGATGTCAGAGGGGGCTGCAGAGGGTCAGTCTGACACTAAGGTTGTGGGTCCCAAATCCGCTGCCCCAGAGTTCAGAGTCATCTGAGATCAGGCAATGTGGTTACTCTATTTACAAAATTGGGTGAGTCTTCCCCTAGCCATCATGAAGGTGAAGTACTGTGCAGGGTTTTTTGCAGTGGTGTTTTGAAGAGGCCTGCTGTCCACCCACCTCCTTTTATTGGTGTGTCAGTAGGTGCCATCCAATGTATGTGTAGGGCCATCATGGAGGCACAGACACATTCCATCAGGGTCTCAGAAGAGTTTGAGTACTGCATGTTGTGCATTCTAATGTGTAAGACTGCCTGAACTATGTGGGTAACTCCTTGCACAGGATGAATGACACACTGGATCAGGCAATGTCTGTATTAGAACATCTGCTGGGAAAGGATGAACATCCATGTGGATAGAGAATTACTACATTGTCATATGTTAGCCAACAGGGCTGTGCTAGATCCAGATCGCATAGTGGCACTATTTTTACTGCTCCATTAGTGATTGAGTTGTCCACACCCAGGTGGGCATAGTCATGAGGAGAACTCATCCAGCAGACCCCAATTTCTAGTCAGAGATCTAGAACTTGCAGTGCAACTCCTGGCAGAGGTTGTTCTCATGGTCAGAGGAGACAAAGGTGAACTGGCATTTCTACCATACATGGTTCCCAGCTGTCTAACATGCCAGAAAGTAATGATATCACAAGTGCTTTTATTGTGCTCATGCAGACCCATGCACATTAAAAAGCATCTTGGTCACACACACACACACACACACACACACACACACACACACACACACACACACACACACACACACACACACATTATAAACATTATTACAGACTGATATAGATCTGTTGCTACTGGTCCTGAAAATTGTATAATTGCTGAATTTTTTTTCTCACTCAGTCACATTCACTTCTTTGGTTTCAGGCCTGCCCTCCTGTAACCCCGCCCCCATACAGGTGATGATGACTGTGCCCTGCCCTCTGCATATTTCATTGTGACTTTTGGTTGCCTATGTCTGATGCACCGAGACAATAGCTAATGCTTGTTTACTCAGATGCTTGCTTTAATGGAATATATTCCAGAAATGTTAATTATTTCCCTTCGTTCTGCTCAGTTGTGAATGATTGGTTATGTACTTCCTCACCCTCATTGTACTTACTATATTAATCTTACCAATGCAGTCCTACTAGTGAAGTAATTATTAATAAAAAAACAACAAAGCCAGTAGATCCAAAATATATAATAAGAAAAGCAACTGTTCACTCCTCCAGACCTCAGACATAAAGCCTTTGATAGACTTAAAAAGTACACACCTACAATACATGTATTTATACCAATCAGCAATAACTAGTGCAATTAAACACAATTACAATAACCATCATAGGTTCATAGGTGTGTACTAGACTAATGGCGCTGGAGCCTTTACAAGTCTAGCCCATAAAAGTACCTTGGCATTGTGCCGCCCCACGTTAGGTTCCCAGTGCCTTTATCAAGTAGAGCCAGTGCAGTGATCCCCGGGATGAACTCTCTATTTCCCATCCACTCATCAAGATTTCTCTTGAAGAGGGCCAGTGAGGTGCTTTGCTTGAAATTTATGGGAAGTCTATTCCATAGCATGGGCAGTCTCTGGGTTATGAACCTGTCCCTCCAGCATGTTCTGTTGATTGTGATAATGAGGTTGAGGTCTCTGGAGCCTGTGGTGCACTCAATTCCTTATCAAGACTCTTAGAAAACAAGGTACCAAATTTTAAAATAAAGACTGTTTCTTTATCAAGCAGTCAACTTTTTAAAGACATACCTTGAGAAATCTTTACCCTTTCTAAAATAGTACCTCTTAGATTGCTACTAATACCATGATGACATGTATCAAAATGCAGTGCTACAGGACATTCTAACTTCTTATTTTTAATATCTCTAAGATGCTCTTGAAACCTAATTCATAAAGTTCATTTAGTTTTATCCACATAAAATAAATTGCATTCACATTTTAATACACAAACAACGCTTTCTGTGTCACAACTAAAAACATCACATGAATCAAACACCCTATTATTAATAAAATGAAAAGTCGGTATAGTAAATTTACATACTGAACAATGTCCACATGCTTTCAACCCAAAGTTTGAAAATTGTACACCTAGTGGCTGTATTGGGGGTGAAAACTGTGCATGTACAATCATCTGTCTAACACTTCTGCCTCTCTTAAAAGAGACTGTAGGTCTTTGGGGCAGACATTCATAAATTCCAATAAAACATAATAGTCTTCACCACCTTTTCAGCAAATAAATTATATAAAGATTTTATGAGCTATAGAAGGTTTGCTTCGATAGTTGTGGTGTGCCTTTCATTCTGTTTGTTTGATATATTCCTGTGGATTTTTGTGTGAAGGCACTTCACCCCTACGGTGTATTCTCTTTCGACTAAATTATACACCATCACAAAAAACACTTTTTTGGGCTGATTCATTACCCTCACACCTTATTTTTCTAGCCATTCTCCCGTCATTTCTAACAGGTACCAGAAAAACAGAATGTTAGTTTAAACAATTAACAGTTGTCTGAATAGAATGGACTTCATATCCCCTTTGTCTAAACATCTCACAAGTTTTAAATAACTCTTGAGTGAGATTGTCTTTATCATTACACAACCTAGAAATAGGAAGTAACTCATTGTAGGGCAATGCTTTAATCAAATGGGGGAAGGTGACAACTTCTGCCATCCATATAGTGCTTAATATTAAATTTCCTATGAATTCCAGTCTTAATATGCCCTTCATTTTTGCCATTTAGTTCCACATCCAAAAAAATAACATTTTCTCCACATTGTAGCCCATCAAAGGCTAAACCAAACCTATTCATGTAAAAGTCACGGATAAAAGACTCTACCAAAGTTCGTCTTCCTTCACATAAAAAAATAAATCATCTATAAAACGATAGTACTTCATCACATGTTGTTGAAAAAAATCCATTTTATGAAGATACTCCACCACAAATATACCCATAAATAAGTTAGCATACATGGGGGCAAAAGATGTCCCCATGGCCGTGCCTTTAATCTGCTGACACAGAGTACCATTAAATTTAAAATAGTTATTTGTGAGTAAATAATGTGGCAAAGGGCTATCACCCCCAAAAAATGTTAGAGCTTCTATCCCAAACTGCTGTTGAATACTAATATATAGATTTTGAACGTCTATGACTATCCAATATTTAGAACCGGTCCATTCCACATTTTTTCTAAAAATATCAAAGGTATCCTTTATGTAAGAGGGTAATTTCTCAACTAATGGTAATAACTGATCATGTAATAAAATGCCCACATTATGTAAAAAGTAGTTGCAGGCAAATACGATTGGGTGCCTGGGATGCTCTAATAATCTTTTATGAACCTTAGGAAGGCAATAAAAACTTGCCATAGTACAACCCTATGTGCAAAACTTTGTCTTCACATCCTTCAAAGTTAAATACACTAGCCTATAACCCTTCTGTATCAAATTATCAAAATTCACTAGTGATGTTTCATAATCTGCCCAACTAACCTCTCTATATACCTCGTGATTATTAAGATTTTCATAACACATTTTCAAATATGGGGAACAACTCATCACTACAACTTTGTTACCTTTATCAGAGGGTTTAAAAATAACATCTCTGCTCTCACTCATTTAAGTGCCATCCATTCATTTTTAGTTGTTATACCTAATAGCACCTCTTTTCTTCTCATCCATTAATTCAACAAAATCTTTTTCTAGCAAAAAAATTACCATACACAAAAACTGTTTAATGGTTTCATTAATAAAAGGGAGGATATATTTGCTTTTATACACAATATTAGTAGTATTCAATAAATAATATGTATTTTCCTCCCCTTCCATTTCACAGAAGGAGTTGCAAGAAACAAACATATCTATGCTTTCATGTTCAGAATCATCCCTTAATTCATTCTCAACAAAAACTTTTGAAAAATCATTATTTGCAAAATGCCATATTAAATGAAGCTTCCTACTAAAACAGAACATTTCAGTTTGTAATACATGTAATACAGTTAGAATATACTTTAAACTACAATTTAAAACTGAAATTTCGACATCAGTTAATGCAATTACAGACAAATTAAGAACATAACCATCATTATTTCTAACAGTGTTTAAAGTCTCTATAAAATCAGTTCCATCTTTTCTTCTTTCCGTATCGTTGTTGCTGCTTCTCTCGATCTGTCTCTGATTGTATTTCCATGTTCCATAGCCTGTATTCTTGTTGCCATGAAGATTTTCCTCCAAATAGTTGTTTTGTTGTGCTTGAGGCAATGGAGGATAAGCATTTTCCTTCTCTAACTGTTCAGCTGATACATCAGTCACCTCCGAAGAAGCAAAAGAAACGCCATGGTGTTTCTTTCCTGTTCCTGTTGTATAGGAATGCCACTGCCAAACTGGCGGCTTTTATTGGTCTTAACTTTAAAGGCGGAACTATTACCATAGTCTCGTAAATCTCTCTGCAACTTGTTGACCTTTCTATCAATTAATTCTTTGGTAGAAGCCTGCAGTTTATCATTAATACTTCCTAGCACCAGCTCAAATTGTGGCACACTAAGCTGCGAACACAAGGAAGCACAAATAACTGAAATCTCCTCCTTAGTTTGCCACTGTTTAATCTGGTCCTTTTCCACTAGGATAGCTACACATTCTGTCACACAGTGATGTGCAGCTGCTGTCCATCTTTTTTCAAACTCCAAATCTTCACTATCTTCAGGGCCAAAAGGAGCTGAGGGATTTTTAAATGCTTGCAATCCATGCAGAGTGATGTCAAGCTCCAAATATCTTTGCAAACTGATGATATTGTAATGTGCAGCAGTTTCTTTAAATAACAAATGTTCCAGCTTATTTACAGTACCTTGTAATTCAGGAGACAGTGATAAATCATGACTCTGTTCAACAGACAAAAAAGGATTCACAGTCCGTTTGTGGCAACCTTCTTACAACATTCTCTCCCACACTTTAGGGGGCTCACCGGACCTCTGAATATTAGAAGCACCTATTCTTTCTGAACAATCCCCACTTGTGAAATATCCGTTATTCTTTGACTACTTTTTTCATTCTCATCCCTGAAAATCCTGAGAATCTGATAAGCAGGATCACTGGCCATGTAATGTTTAACAACCAACAAAAAGAACAACAAAGCCAGTAGATACAAAATACTTAATAAGAAAAGAAACTGTTCACTCTTCTAGCACTTCAGACATAAAGTCTTTGATAGAGTTAAAAAGGGCACACCCACAATTCATGTATTTATACCAATCAGCAATAATTGGTGCAATTAAACACAATTACAATAACCATCACCAATTCAGTTCCTTATTAAGACCCTTAGGAAACAAGGTAGTAAATTTTATAATAAAGACTGCTTCTTTATAAAGCAGCCTACTTTTTAAAGCTGTACCTGGATAAATATTTACCCTTCTAAAATAGTATCTCTTAGACTGCTACTATTACCATGATTGCATGTATCAAAATGCAATGCTAAAGAACTTTCTAACTTCTTATTTTTAATATCTCTAAGCAGCTCATTTTGTGTCACAACTAAAAACATCACATGAATGAAACACCCTATTATTAATAAAAAAAGTTGGTATAATAAATTTACATACTAAACAATGTCCACATGGTTTCAAACCAAAGGTCAAAAATTGCATACCTAGTGGCTGTATTGGGGGTGAAAACTGCATGCACAATCATGTCTCTAACACTTCTGCCTCTCTTAAAAGATGGGACATTTATTTATATGTGTATGCAGTCTACGACCTCTAGAACCTCTGGTGTGTGCTGTGGCATAGAATTGTTGTATGTTTGTTGCTCTGTCTTCTTGAGTACTTGGAAACTAGATATGATCTCTTGCATGTTGTAGCATTGCGTTTAGAAACTGATGTAATATTCTTTTGGCTGAGGCCTGTGACATCCCTAATATATCTCCTGTGGGGTCTCTGAAAAGTACTCGTGGCCAGTATATGTAATGCTACAAATACCTTGGTTTCCGCAGGGATGGATTCTCCTTGATCTCCCCAGGGCATCAGGTTTGGGAAGCAGAGATTGCATTTTTCCTCTAGAGTGCCCCTGTCCACCCTGTATCACTCTACAATTTATGTATCAACTTGTCCATGATAAGTCAAACATGGTAGGAACACTCTTCTCCTTCTAGGCTGAGGTCTGGCAGCAGCAATTTGTACTAAAGCCTGTTGCACATATGAGCTAATGGTAGCAGCAGCAGTCCCAACATATTTTTCTAAGTGTCTTTGTTGCTGTATTCCAAAAAGTATTGGCATTCAAGGCAAAAAAGAGCACTGAGGGTACACTCACATTTTATGCTTTTATGAATAGCATCACCATGTTGGATTACTTAATTTGCATATAATTCAGGTACTTTCACCTGCATATTGGTTGGGAGGGTGGCCTAATGGTTAAGGTGTTTCCCTTGCAAACACAAAGTGCAGGGTTTGAGTCTCACAAGGGACAATTGGCTAGGCTTAAAATGGCTCGCAAGGGCAGTTAGCTTAGTACTAATCTATGAACCTATATTGTGCCACTTACTCTTGTTTTGAGGACATGTGTGAAGTGTAGGGCTGCTTAATGAATACAAAATAGCGCACTGTGGTGTACACGACATGCACACAACAGCAACAGTAAGTACAGGCATTCATAAATTCTGCTCAGCGTCTTGTGCTTTATTGGAATGACACAGTGCACAAAACATTGGAGGAAAAAGTAAGCCAATATGGCAGCAATAAGATTTAGAGCACATCTTTCAGTCTTCAATCTATAAAATGTGGCACAAATGAGACAAATTTACTAACAGTTTAGTAACAGTTTCCCGGTTAAAATGAGTTACTTTATACCTATAATAACTTTTTTTTTGATGAATTAATATGATTTAGTTTTATTTACCATGGATATCAGTTTTAAAAATTCTTAACAGTGAATGTTTGACAAATCTTTTCAACGTGGAACTGTGAGGAACTTGGACTTTTTAAGACTGAAGATGAAGAACATTCCTCATAATGAGATACACTTGACATGTATGGTTTGGTGAAAATTGAAATATATATGATTTTGTATGAGCATAATAATTTCTCCAGTGGCAATAATGCATGTATTGACAATGTTTATAAAATATTTTTTTCATATGTGTTGTGCTTATGGAAAACTAGATGCAGAGAATTATCATATAAAAAAATAGGATTTGGTTAAAATGTTGAAAGAAATTCTAAATTTTGATTATGGTGAAAGAGTTGGAAGGCTGATAGATTCAAGTCTGATATTATATTTTTGTATATATTCATATTGTAAATATTTGTAAATATACTGATATGTAAACAAATACCTATGTTAATGGTCTGGTAACTCATTCCGTGGATTTATCCTGTAATATTTTCCATCATTGTGTCACACCATACGTTACTATTTTTAGTCCCTACCATTTCATGTAATATGTTCATCCATTTTATCTCCCCTTTATTTAGAACAATCAAGCATCAACCTATGATTTTGTGGTGGCTCAGCACCATTTACCCCGATATATAACTCTACTTCCTTGTGTGCAGCTGAATAACCTGGAAAGTGGAGACACCCTACCTAAAGCCATAGTTTAAGATACAAGGCACTGCCCCAGTAGCTGTTCACTCCACTATACAATGGTCTATCTCTTAAAGTGCAGTGGAATAACCTGGAAAGTAGAGCAATCCTGCCTTCTCCTTCTTTTGACTGATATATATATATATATATATATATCTACACACACACACACACACACACACACAATTTTTAGTGTTTGTTTAGCAGGAAGGTGGGTTGATTCAAGTCCCTTTTCAGGCACTGCCAGAGCCACAAGGCTAAACAAAACATAAATGTAACACACAACTAAGAAAGACAAGCAAAATCTAATAAACTGACAGCAATATAAACAGCAGTAATTATTGGTAAATGCAGAATTAAACAGAATTAAATTCAACAATTCTGCAATACAGTAAGTGCAGTTTTTAGGGTCCAACAAAATTCACAACAAATCAAAAATGATCTCATATTGCTACAAAAGTTAAAGTAGCCACAGACTACATGAACAGGACTAAGCAGTATCCTTAAAACGGGAGCATTTACATTCTTGGATGAAGTACTTTAATATTTTTCTTAAAGAGACAGAGATCTTATAATGTGCTAATATAGGCTATAAGACCTGGCGCTACTTAAAACTTAAAAAAAAACTTCTCACAAATGTGTAACATGAAGTGGCCTCCTCATGTTAACTATAACTGCAACTATAAATGTATATGCAGGTATAGATACATTTATATTAAAGTTTAATAATGTTTCTATGTAACTATAGAGACAGATACAGTTGTATTCAAATTTAGTAATAAGTAAATATAAAATATTTTACTGATTAAGAAATATTTCCTTCACTTTTATGTTTCATTTCTAAAGATTTTGAATTATATGGAAAGCAGCTTAATATTTCTTCTCAGCAGTAAATATGTGTTAAATTAATTTAAGTTGAATTAAATTAAGCAAAGCTGTTTACGATTGAATCTACTGCATGTAATTTTGTTTTTATGAAAAATGCTTCCTCTATTTTTGCCATTTGTTGTTTAATAAATTCACTAAATATGACAAAAAACAGCATTAGTGTTGAATATGAGGGCAGCTTTCCTACTTAGAGTTATCACTAGAACAGCTTTACATCATGATGAGCTCTGAGAGATTGGAAGCAGGGAAAAATAATACAATTAAGAGAGAGCAGATGTTTCATTTTAATTATGTCATTAGGTAATTCATACTCACTTTTTCAGTTAAACACAATTTTTTAAGAATCACTTATAAAACAGTGGCACTTACGCTCATTGCTGTTACATTAGTGCTAAGTGTGGATTTTGGTATATAACCAATGACACATTTCTGTTATGTTTGTGATATGAAGACAAAACACATCCATTCAGTGCTTGTAGAGTTACACAAAGACGATGATGCTTCTGGGTGTTTATGAAGAACAGAAATAGTTATCAGTCACAAGGTTATCATCAGGTATCCAGGTATAACAAATAGGTTGATGTGACAAGACTGAATATCTGTTGCTACAAGCAATGCTCAATATATTCCTGCTGTGTATGGCAGTGCCCATAGCTAAAATATTCTCATTCATATTTTACACTGGTTTTATGAGAAATAAACATGCTGCTCTTTATATATTTATATGTCCTTGTGCATGTACATTGAATATTTACATATACAGTGTTTCTATGGCAGAATAGTTAGAGAAATGCAAGCAATCATATTTACAGATCAAAAAAAAAAATCCACTGTGTAATTTACTGGACTTTAAAAAAAAAATAAAAACTAGAAGAAAACTGAAATCCACTGTGTCTTCAGATTGTTTCTTGTTTTTATTTTGTTTCTAAAGTCCACTGCCAGGTGTTTGTCCATTCTGTTTTTATATTTACATATCAATATTTGCTGTGAAGGTTAAAAAAGCATACATGCTGCAAATCCCAGGATGAAAAAATTCCCTTACCAGCCTCAGTAAGAAGTTGAGATCCCTTATAAAATCCTCCAAAGCTAGTTACGAAAATAAAATTGCCAAAGATTCCAAAGACAACCACAAGGCATTCTATATTTATGTCAAGAATCTAAATGGCAATGCTCAGACATGCACTGAGCTACAACAGAATGGCATTAAATATACTGATCCCAAGGATATTGCCAATATTCTGGCAGATCGATTTAGTGCCAACTTCACCCCCTCTCACCCCATAAAGGGCCCATCTCAATACCAAAAGATTGTCAGATTCCGGTAATCATGGCCACACAGGTAGAAACCGCACCCTCCAAAGCTAAGAATACAGCATCCATGGTACCAGATGACATCCCAGGCTGTGTACTACATGAACTACAAAATGAACTGGCACCTCACCTAAATGCCATGTTTAATCATAGCCTCACCTCAGGCTTCGTGCCCACTGAGCGGTGCACAACTACAGTTAACCCACTCCACAAGGGGGGGATCCACCTTGGATCCCGGGAACTACCATCCCATCAGTCTGATGAGCCTGATCTGCAAGGGCATGGAACGCATTATCATGAAACTTATAAACAAAGACAGTGGCAACCTTCAAACACTGGGCCCCAGCCAGTTTGGGTTTGTGAAGGGCCGATCTTCTCTCCTGAACCTGATTGACTTTTTTGAATCAGTCTCCACAGCTGTAGATGAGGGTAAGGAGGTCCACACAGCCTATATGGACCTCACCAAACCTTTTGACACCATCCCCCACTCTGGAATCATAGATAAACTTACTAAACTGGGCATAAATCCCTATGTCACTCGATGGGTTGCCAACTGGCTTACTGACAGAACCCAGACTGTAAAAGTAGCAGACTCCAAATCCAGCTCCAGACAAGTGACAAGTGGAGTACCTCGGGGTTCAGTCCTGGGACCGATCTTGTTTGGCATCTACTTCTCTGAAGTACAGGCCAACACTAAGGGACTCTGGCTAACAAAGTTCGCAGATGACTGCAAACTGAGAGCCATTACTAAATCCCCAAATGATGTGGATATTCTACAAAAGGGCCTTACAGAAACAGATGCTTGGTGCCAGAGCCATGGGCTCAAGCTTAATGCCAAGAAATGTATAGTTATCCCCTTTGGGAAAAAACATGTACCCATGAATTACCACATAGGTAGCAGTACATTAAACACCGAAAGTGTGATGAGAGACTTAGGGACACTGGTGGACAGTGGTCTCACCTTCAATAACCACATCGCTACAACAGTCAGGAAATCCTTCTATGTGGCACACCTCATCACTAAAGGCTTTTCATCCAGAAAAAAGGAGGTCATTGTCCCACTGTACTCATCCCTCATTAAACCCATTATATAGTACAACGCACCATTTGGTATGTACCTCACAAGACATCTGCAACAGCTGGAAAGGCCGCAGAAATGCCTCACTAAAAGAATCACAGGCCTAAAGCAGATGGCCTATGCTGACCATCTAAAAAAACTCCAGCTATACTCTGTGGCATATCGTCTACTCAGAGGTGATCTCTGCTTAACATTCAAGGCCATGTCAAACCTTGAGCTGTTGGACATGCTCCACTTAAGGAAATCCCAATCCCTCAGAGCCACACGCTCCAGGGATCTAAACCTTGTCATCACAATGAACAAAACATGCTGGAGGGATAGGTTCCTGATCCAGAGACTCCCCATACTCTAGAATAGACTGCCCATACATGTCAAGCAGAGCACCTCCTTGGCCCTCTTCAGAAGGAACCTTGACGACTGGATGGGAGTTACGAAATTCACGCCGGGGATCACGTCAGTCCCCCTGCTAGACAGGGGTCCAGGGAAGTAAATATTGTGGGAAATAATATCCAGAGAATTGTTGTGGCTAGGCTTGCATAAGCCCTAGGGCCAATAGCCTAATACCAACCTATGAACCTATAAAATTATTCAAAAAAGGCAGGGGAGAAATTATTATCTCAGCCATTAGGCATATTCAACACTTATGTGCAGCCACAGTAGACTAGATATGTGTACTTACAGAGTTCTTCACCTGTAAGAATTCAGACCGGCTGTATTTTTAAAATACCATTTAACCATTATTATACCTGTAAACAAGTCATTACTATAGAAGGTAAAAGCTGTAGTTACTTGGTTCTAGAAGAAATTAACACAATTGTTGGCTACTGCCACTGACTTTAGGCCTTGCCTGCCAATATAGTCTCAGTCTCCCCAATTCTCTTCCCTGGCTGCTCCCCATTGTGTGTCACATCAGAAGGGTCTCCTGCCAGGAGATCTCCAGGGTATGGGTCTGCCACTCTTATGCAGAGGCTCCAGGCAGGCAGAGCAAGATGATGCATGTAGGAGCTGGCATACTGTAGTCCACTGTGTTTTATTCCATAGCCTTCTGTCAGTGCTCATCTCCTGTGTTCCAACATTATGTCATACTCAGCAAGCCAGGATGAAAATCTTGGGCATGTGCCCTGCCTCAGGCCCTATAAGATATGCATGCCTTACTCTGTCCTCCCACCATCAACCACATGTCACCTTCTCTGACCACTGGCTTCCATCAGAACTCCACTAAACAGATACATTCCTTCCCTCCAGGAGGTGTATAGCAATCTGTCCTGCTAGCAACATTAGATGCCCTAGCCAATAATCAAAATGAGGTTGCTTGGGTTGTAGTTAGAGTTTTATTCCTGGATGAAAGCAAGCTAACTATAAGGAATTAAAACATGAAGGTCATACCAGACTCAGATGCTGTAACCATAGAAACTTAATTCTGTTGCTTGAAAAGTTACCAGGCTAGTGACTTAGCATAACAGTAAGGCTACATAAGGTGATACGTTTGTAAAAATAAGCAGCCTTTCCATTACAAATTTGGTTTTCTAAAAGCAGAATAAATACTATTGCTAAACTTGCAATAAACCCTCCGGGAAAGATGGATTCATAAAGGTTACCACAAAGTGTATACTATGTGTACACTTTCTCAATGGAAGAAAGGCCCTACCACAATGCTTGTGCTGTGCATTCACTCAGAAAAGCTACACTATGTGTACACAGAACGCACATATTGTGGTAACCTTTGTAAATCCAGCCTAATATCTCAGAAAAGAGGCCTTTGGTTCACATGCAGGAATTAAGGAGGGTAGCCGATTCCAAGGGTATAAGGCAACATGTGTAGAGGTAATACTGCCAGAACTCTCCAGCAGAACCTTTGGAATTATCTGATGTTATAGGGAATCAGATCATGAAGGGCATGGAAGGTGAAGGTTGGAATCTTAAATGTACACCTAGTCACAACCAGCAGCAGTATCTCACAACAAAAGTGTAAAATGGCACATTCAAGGAGTGTCAGTTAGCAGCATTACAAGAAAATGTTTTATCTTCAGCATAGAAGCATGAAGTTATGGGAAAGAGTAGTGGAAGCTAGGTTAAGAAGGGAGGTGAGGATTAGTGATCAGCAGTATGGTTTCATGCCAGGAAAGAGCACTACAGATGCAATGTTTGCTCTGAGAGTGTTGATGGAGAAGTACAGAGAAGGTCAGAAGGAGTTGCATTGTGTCTGTGGATTTAGAGAAAGCATATGACAGGGTGCCTAGAGAGGAGTTGTGGTATTGTATGAGGAAGTCTGGAGTGTCAGAGAAGTATGTAAGAGTGGTATAGGATATGTACGAGGGTAGTGTGACAGTGGTGAGGTCTGCGGTGGGAGTGACGGATGCATTTAAGGTGGAGGTGGGATTACATCAAGGATCAGCTCTGAGCCCTTTCTTATTTGCAATGGTAATGGACATGTTGACAGATAAGATCAGACAGAAGTCCCCGTGGACTTTGATGTTTGCAGATGACATTGTGATCTGTAGTGAGAGTAGGGAACAGGTGGAGGAGACTCCAAATAGTAAAACCCACTGGTAGTGAGGCAGCTGCAGGGTCCCAAAGAGCAAAGTATACAAACAAAAAGAAAACAGGACCAGCATACAAGGCACCTTAAAAATAAATTTATTGATTGAGGTTCTTGAAAAACAGACTGGTTTCGGCAAATATTTAACAAAGCCTTCTTCAGTGTTTAAAAAACAACAAAAAAGAACCTGTATTTAAATACTCAGGTGAGTCATGTGCTTAATTACATATGCTCATTCAGACCTGGCTTAAAGAGCCCACCAAGTTTAATAATCCATTTTTTCTCCATTGCATTTAATAAATTATGCCAACCTGATTTGTTATGCCTGGATCTTCTAATTTTATCAATAATGGTAAAACTAAAAGTAGCCTTTGGATGTACCAAAGAATGTTTATATAAAGCATTGGTGTCTCTCTTATGTCTGATATCACTAAAGTGTTCAGAGATTCGAAGCTTCAAGGGTCTGGAGGTTTGGCCAATATAGAATGCAGGACATGTGCATTTGGCCAAATAAATGACCCAATCTGAGGACAGTTTGCAAAAAATGTTATATTGAATACTTGAGGGGTGTTTTGACTGCTGAAACTGGTGGTTTTGAGTATGGATGGAACGCACTGAATTGCTTCATTACAAAACTAGACACAAATCACCTTCAGTAACACCTAGATTTACCACCACATATGGTCGGAATACCAACATATTGATGCAAATTGTTCAACATAATTGGAACATATTAACATGTGAACCTAGACTTCAGGACATTCTTGGAGACAGATGTTCGTTTTCCTTTCGGAAAGGCAAAAATCTATCTGCCTTGTTTAATCACTTTAAACATCTTGAGAAGAAAGGTACCAAAAGTATCCAGACCACATTATCAGGGGATCCATTAATTGGTTGCTTCCCTTGTGGACACTGTATCTATTGTAACATCATACTCAAAACCACCAGTTTCAGCAGTCAAAACACCCCTCAAGTATTCGATATAACATTTTTTGCTAACTGTTCCTCAGATTGGGTCATTTATTTGACTAAATGCACATGTCCTGCATTCTATATTGGCCAAACCTCCAGACCCTTGAAGCTTCGAACCTCTGAACACTTTAGTGATATCAGACATAAGAGAGACACCAATGCTTTATATAAACATTCTTTGGTACATCCAAAGGCTACTTTTAGTTTTACCATTATTGATAAAATTAGAAGATCCAGGCATAACAAATCAGGTTGGCATAATTTATTAAATTCAATGGAGAAAAAATGGATTATTAAACTTGGTGGGCTCTTTAAGCCAGGTCTGAATGAGCATATGTAATTAAGCACATGACTCACTTGAGTATTTAAATACAGGTTATTTTTTGTTGTTTTTTTAAACACTGAAGAAGGCTTTGTTAAATATTTGCCGAAACCGGTCTGTTTTTCAAGAACCTCAATCAATAAATTTATTTTTAAGGTGCCTTGTATGCTGGTCCTGTTTTCTTTTTATTTGAACAGGTGGAGGAGACCCTGGAGAGGTGGAGACATGCTCTAGGGAGAAGAGGAATGAAGGTCAGCAGGACTAAGACAGAATATATGTGTGAGGGAGGATAGAGGAATGGTGAGGATGCAGGGAGTACAGGTGGTGAAGGTGGATGAGTTTAAATACTTGGGATCAACAGTTCAGAGTAAGGGTGAGTGTGGAAGAGAGGTGAAGAAGAGAGTACAGGCAGAATGGAGTGGGTGGAGAAGAGTGTCAGGAGTGATTTGTGACAGACAAGTACCAGTAAGAGTGAAAGGAAAGGTCTACAAGAGGGTAGTGAAACCAGCTATGTTATATGGGTTGGAGACGGTGGCATTGACAAAAAGGCAGGAGTCAGAGCTTGATGTGGCAGAGATGAAGATGTTAAGATTTGCACTGGGTGTGACGAGGATGGACAGGATTAGGAATAAGTATATTAGAGGGTCAGCCCAGGTTGGAAGGTTTGGAGACAAAGCCAGAGAGGCAAGATTACATTGGTTTGGACATGTGCTGAGGAGGGATGCAGAGTATATTGGGAAAAAGATGCTAAGGATGAAGCTGCCAGGTAACAGGAAAAGAGGAAGGC
Organism: Protopterus annectens; assembly: GCF_019279795.1. Lineage (NCBI taxonomy): Eukaryota > Metazoa > Chordata > Ceratodontiformes > Protopteridae > Protopterus > Protopterus annectens. The sequence continues at coordinate 519,224,740 of NC_056740.1, read as the reverse complement.
CTAAGATAAGGTTTATGGATGTGGTGAGAGAGGACATGCAGGTGGTTAGTGTGACAGAGCAAGATGCAGAGGACAGGAAGAAATGGAAACAGTTGATCCGCTGTGGCGACCTCTAACGGGAGCAGCCAAAAGAAGAAGAAGAAGTTTTACCTTCTGCAGGTAGACTAGATCACCATTCACAAACCCAAGGTATAGAGCATTACAGTTGTCAAGAACCGAAAGAATCAAAGCCTGTATCACTGTCCTTAGGTCCAATAGTGGAATGTGCCATTTGATAAAAGCTAGGTTCTTCAGGCGCTGATAAGGCAGTTTTAAAGATGGCTGACAACTGCCCCATCTCTGACAGCAAGTCATCACAAACAATGCCTATATCTGAAATGTGAGATACACATTCTAAAATTCCAGAGGGATTCCCATCTTCTGTTAGTACTGACCTTACAGTATTCTCTTATAATACCTGAGAATCGAAGGGTCCCTTGGGGGTTGGGACAAAGAGCCATAAGCCATCACATAAATAGTGGCCAGACAACTGCAGTTTGCCTTATCTCCCTTCCCAGCATGCTGACATCTTTTGTACAGCTGGACAGGCAATGAGGAGTGGTTTAAGGATGAATCTGCCTGGGGCTCTACATCGACCTGCCACCTAACACTCCTGTATGCTCAGTCTAGTGATACATTTTATTATGAACTCCAGCCCTTTCCAGAGTTCAGTTTGATCTCTGCACAGCCTAGTCTCACCCCCTGGATAGACATGCCCGGCACTATGCATGAATCATCAAATGCTAAATATTCTATTTGTACTCAAGTCTCCTGGACTATTGTCAGGGCTTTATGCATCTCTGCCACCATTTCAGGGTATTGACAGCATGTTTACATATGTGTACTCCAGCTCTTGGTTATGAAGAATGATGTCCAGAGTGTGTGTGTGTGTGTGTGTGTGTGTGTGTGTGTGTGTGTGTGTGTGTGTGTGTGTGTGCGTGCGTGAGTGTGTGTGTGTGCGTGCGTGTGTGCGTGTGTGTGTGTGTGTGTGTGTGTGTGTGTGTGTGTGTGTCAAGCGTGCCATGGAATGTATAGTGGTACATGTGTAGCATATGCCTCTATACATCACTTATCTGTGTTCATGAGCATAAATTAATTTATGTACATTTGGTGGAAAATGATGTGGGTAGGTTGTGGTGACATTTATATGCCTCCTGATGATGTCTGCACCACTTTTCTTGCAAATAGGGTAGAACAGCTGCAAGCTGTTCATCCAATAATTACTCAGAGCATCCATGCTGTAAAAAAAACATTATTTTACTAATTTTAATATATCCTTTCTCTTCATAGCACACTGGTAATGCTATGAGCTGCTCTTAAATACTTGGTGTGAGATATTCTTCTTATATACATGCAGATACACACACACACACACACACACACACACACACACACACACACACACACACACACACACACACACACACATATATATATCCAAGATATTTAATGTTTAGTTACTGAGTAATCAGTGTATCTTCTTAAAGTGATATAACATTTCACAATCAATTTAAATATTTCAAAAATTCATCACCTACATATCAACCCCAAGAATTTAACAATCTCCTATAAGCTTTCTTCCAACAGCAACAAATATTAGATGTGTTGCTGTACATATTTAAACACTTGCAATGCCTAAAACAAGGTTATGACTAAATAAATAAATGCTGACAACCACTTCTCAGTAAGAGCTGTCCATCTGTCCACATGCATAGCCTCTTTTTTTCATTTTTTGCACATGGGGTCAGTGTGCCCCTTCAGCAGTAGCAACTATTTCGAGCCAAGGTTTACACCGGCGACTGGCTAGCCCTGCCACGGAGTAAGAGCAGTTATTTTTTATATATTATTTTCTAGGAAAAATGAAAGACCTTGAGGTTAGCACTTATTTGTTAAATAATCATGTGGTACCTAAAAAACTATGTTTCTGAAGAGCAAGACAGAATACTATAAATGCTTTATAAACCAATATACTAGCAACAGCTGTGAGGTTCAGAAGGTCATGAGAAGAAGCTTTGATACATTATGAAGTAATTCCACAGAGTTTTCATTGTCTTTTTTCAGATAAAAGAGGATGAAAAGTGAAAGAATACTAAACAAGGTATGTGAGGTGAAAGACACTGAAAAGGGGAATGTTTAAATTTTGCAGTTGTAGTATTTGACAAAATGTAAAATATATATTTTTATATCTCTGTACGAAAAAATATATCTGTGGGATTCATGAACAATTGTGTAGGCTACAAGTGAAGTTTACATGATGCTTAAGTGTTAGCACAATAAGCAACAGCACTAATCACATATGCACGCTGCTCATCACACTTACACAAATACAAGTACGTTTCCAAGGCCGGCAGCAGTGTTGACGCCCAAGAATACATGTTGGGCAGCATGAGCGCATCCAGTAAACAAGCATGCTTGCACAGACAGCACAAAAAGCTACATAAGGCAAATTACACACACTGCACACAGGCAGAGAAAGTGTACTGAGTGCACTGTGCACATAAATGAAACATGGATACAGAAATAAGCAAGAGGGGATGTGAAAAGGCAAACGCAACTGCATTATATAGGCTGATGCACAAACACTGTTGCCAGGAACCAACACTTCACACAGGCCGGTGGAAAATAAAGATTTAATGAAAAACTGCTCCTTTTACACCACGAGAACAAGTTTGCTAAGACAAAATCACATGAAGCGCTTTTCGTTTGGATAATGCCCAAACCTCTTCAGATACTAAACCCAACACACTGGACTGATTTAAAAAAATACACTCTATGACGTAAATAATTGATTAATTAATTAAAAACACAATAAAGTTACAGTGATCATTTAAAATTAAACACAATGACCTTTTCTTTTGAGATGTTGAAAAGACATTTGACTTAACAAAGTCAATCCTTTTAAGGAACTTATACAAGAGTATTATAACACTAAAACATAATACAAGTAAAAATAATACACGTAAAAATAATGAATGAAAGATAGTACAGGTGCCAACCAGAGCATGGTGTGTATAAACATGTTATCACACTAGGTGTCTTAAAAATGTAAGTGTATATATGTCACAGTGATGTACTTTATACAATGCACTTATTTAGTAGCGTTGAAGTGTTATATTATGTCACACATATAAATTCATAGCTAGTTAATATACCATTGGTACTACTTATAATTTATGAATGATTAATTATTCCAGCAGCTTTACATAATAAATTATCTAAGTAAACTTTTCAGTTTCAGAATACTTGTCAAAGAATATATTTCAATGATACCTGGGGAGGCATAAGAATTAAGCTGCAATTGCCATTTTAATTCACTCTCTTCAAAGTGCAACTTAACCATGTTACTATCTAAATATCTCACACTATCGTGTGGGGTTACTTGTGATATAACCCTGAACTTAAATACACACTATTATGTTATTATATTAAGTGGTGACAGGGGAAAGTGTAGTTAAGCAGCATAGACTGGTGGTCTGTAGGATGACGTTGGTCATCAAGAAGAGGAGGAGAAGTGTGAAAGCAGTGCCAAGGATTAAATGGTGGAAGTTAAAAAAGGGGGATTGTGAGGTGGAGTTCAGGGAAGAGTTAAGACAGGCACTGGGAGGCAGTGAAGAGTTACCGAATACCTGGGAAACTACAGCAGAGCTAGTAAGAGAGACTGCTAGAAAGGTGCTTGGTGTGACATCTGGACAGAGGAAGGTGGACAAGGAGACCTGGTGGTGGAATGAGGAAGTACAGGAGAGTATACAGAGGAAGAGGCTGGCGAAGAAGAAGTGGGTTTGCCAAAGAGATGAAGAAAGTAGACATGAGTATAAGGAGATGAGACGCATGGCAAAGAGAGAGGTGGCGAAGGCTAAGGATAAGGCATATGGAGAGTTGTATGAGAGATTGGACACTAAAGAGGGAGAAAAGGACCTGTACCGATTGGCTAGACAGAGGGACAGAGCTGGGAAAGATGAGCAGCAGGTAAGGGTGATAAAGGAAGGGAAACGTGCTCACAAGTTAGGAGAGTGTGTTGAGTAGATGGAAAGAGTACTTTGAAGGGCTGATGAATGAAGAGAATGAGAGAGAAAGAAGGTTGGATGATGTGGGGATAGTGAATTAGGAAGTGAAACAGATTAGCAAGGAGGAAGTAAGGTCAGCTATGAAGAGGATGAAGAATGGAAAGGCTGTTGGCCCAGATGACATACCAGTGGAAGCATGGAGGTGCTTAGGTGAAATGGCAGTGGCATTTTTAACCAGATTGTTTAATGAAATTTTGGAAAGTCAGAGGATGCCGGAGGAGTGGAGAAAAAGTGTTTTGGTACCTATCTTTAAGAATAAGGGTGATGTGCAGAGCTGCAGTAACTACAGAGGGATAAAATTGATCAGTCACAGCTTGAAGTTATGGGAAAGAGTAGTGGAAGCTAGGTTCAGAAAGGAGGTGATGATTATGGATCAGCAGTATGGTTTCATGCCAGGAAAGAGCACTACAGATGCAATATTTGCACTGAGAGTGTTGTTGGAGAAATACAGAGAAGGTCAGAAGGGGTTGCACTGTGTCTTTGTGGACTTAGAGAAAGCATATGACAGGGTGCCTAGAGAGGAGTTGTGGTATTGTATGAGGAAGTCGGGCGTGGCAGAGAAGTATGTAAGAGTGGTACAGGATATGTACGAGGGTAGTGTAACATTGGTGAGGACTGCGGTGGGAGTGACAAATACATTTAAGGTGGAGGTGGGATTACATCAAGGATCAGCTCTGAGCCCTTTCTTATTTGCAGTAGTGATGGACAGGTTGACAGATGAGATCAGACAGAAGGCCCAGTGGACTATGATGTTTGCAGATGACATTGTGTTATGTAGTGAGAGTAGGAACCAGATTGAGGAGACCCTGGAGAGGTGGAGATATGCTTTAAACAGGAGAGGAATGAAGGTCAGCAGGGCTAAAACCAAATATATGTGTGTAAATGTGAGGGAGGGTAGAGGAATGGTGAGGATGCAGGGAGTAGAGTTGGTAAAGGTGGATGAGTTTAAGTACTTGGGATCAACAGTTCAGAGTAATGGTGAGTGTGGAAGAGAGATGAAGAAGAGAGTGCAGGCAGGGTAGAATGGGTGGAGAAGAGTGTCAGGAGTGATTTGTGACAGACGGGTACCAGTAAGAGTGAAAGGGAAGGTCTACAAGAGGGTAGTGACACCAGCTATGTTATATGGGTTGGAGACAGTGGCATTGACAAAAAGACAGGACTCAGAGCTGGATGTGGCAGAGTTAAAGATGTTAAGATTTGCACTGGGTGTGATGAGGGTAAACAGGATTAGGAATAAGTATATTAGAGGGTCAGCCCAGGTTGGACAGTTTGGAGACAAAGCCAGAGAGGCAAGATTGTGTTGGTTTGGACATGTGCTGATGAGGGATGTTGGGTATATTGGGAAAAGGATGCTAAGGCTGAAGCTGCCAGGTAAGAGGAAAAGAGGAAGGCCTAAGATAAGGTTTATGGATGCGGTTAGAGAGGACATGCAGGTGGTTGATGTGACTGAGCAATATGCAGAGGACAGGAAGAAATGGAAACAGGTGATCCGCTGTGGTGATCCCTAACTGGGAAAAGCCAAAAGAAGAAGAATATTTTAGTCTTTGTAACCAATGTCAGTTTGTAATTTTGTTTAATATGTACTCTGGAGCTTTTCTCCCCAGGCCTCTGCTGAAAATGGGCTCATACTCAGTTGGCAGAGTTAAAGATGTTAAGATTTGTACTGGGTGTGACTAGGATGGACAGGATTAGGAATCAGTATATTAGAGGGTCAGCTCAGGTTGGACAGTTTGAAGACAAAGCAAGAGAGATGAGATTGCATTGGTTTGGACATGTGCTGAGGAGGGATGCTGGGTATATTGGGAAAAGGATGCTAAGGATGGAGCTGCCAGGTAAGAGGAAAAGAGGAAGGTCTAAGATAAGGTTTATGGATGTGGTGAGAGAGGACATTCAGGTGGTTGGTGTGAAAGAGTATGATGCAGAGCACAGGAAGAAATGGAAACAGAAGATCCACTGTGGCAACCCCTAACGGGAACAGCCGGAAGAAGATGATGATGATTATGCTATTAATAAACAAAAAACAGACAATGCTTTAGTCAGGCACTGCAAGGAAAACCACAGCCATGTATTTAAGTTCAGGGTTATATCACAAGCAACCCCACACGATAACTGAAAAATGTACTTAGATAATTTATTATGTAAAGCTGTTGGAATAATTAATCATTCATAAACTATGGAACGCATCATCACAGATCTAATAAACAAGGATATAGGGAATCTCCAAACTCTGGATCTCAGACAGTTTGGTTTTGTGAAGGGTAGATCATGCCTGCTTAACTTGGTTGACTTTTTTGAGTCAGTCACCAGAGCTGTGGATGAAGGCAAGGTGGTTCATACAGCCTATCTTGATCTGGCCAAGGCCTTTGATACCATTCTCCACTCAGGAGTCATAGAAAAACTCACTAAGCTAGACATCAACCCTATATCACTAGGTGGGTTGCAAACTGGCTCACAGGTAGAACCCACAATGTGAAAGTAGCTAACTTCAAGTCAGACTGCTGACCAGTCATGAGTGGAGTCCCACAGGGTTCAGTTCTGGGTCGTCTCCAGTTTGGTATAAACTTCTCTGAAGTGCAGGCCAACACGAAGGGACGCTGGCTGACAACGTTTGCAGACAATTGCAAGTTTGGAGCTATTAACTCCCCAAGTGATGTTGGCATTCTACAGAAAGGCCTCACTGAGACTAATGACTGGTGTCAGAACCATGGGCTTAAACTCAATGCCAAATAATGTGTCATCATTCCCTTTGGGAAAAACCCAGATCTCATAAATTACCACATCAATAGTAGTTCACTGAACAGAGAAGGTGTTATAAGAGATGTGGGAGGTTGACAGCAACCTCTCTTTTGACCATCACATTGTCACTGTGGTCAGAAAGTCCTATGTGCACACCTCATTACTAAGGGTTTTGCATCCAGGAAGAAAGAGGTAATTGTCTCCCTGTACTCTTCCCTCATTAAGCCAATCATTGAGTACAATGCCACATTTGGCATGTACCTCACTAAACATCTGCAACAACTGGAGAGGCCACAAAAGTACCTCACAAAGAGGATCCTAGGCCTTAAACATTTGTCCATTATGGACAGACTAAAACAACTCCAACTATTCTCTGTCTCATATCACCTACTTAGAGGCGATCTCTGCTTGACTTACAAAGCCATGTCTGACCCAGCTCTGTTAGAAATGCTACATCTGACGAAATCCCAATCCCTCAAACCACATGCTCCAGAGACCTCAACCTCATTACCACAATCAACTGAACATGCTGGAGGGACAGGTTCATAACCCATAGACTGCCCATGCTATGGAGTAGGCTTCCCATACATGTCAAGCAGAGCACTTTGCTGGTCCTCTTCAAGAGAAATCTTGATGAGTGAATGGGAAATAGAAAATTCACCCCAGGGATCACTCCAGTGGCTTTACTCGGCAGAGGCACTGGGAACTAAGGTTGGCTGGCACAATTCCAGGGTAATCCTATGGGCTAGGCTTGTAAAGGCTCCAGAGCCATTAGCCTAGTACACACCTATAAACCTATGAAGCATCAGTCTTCAGTACAGCCTTTCTAAAGGAAATGTCAATAAACACTTGCAACAGCAAACATATACACAAGAACATAACACACGTGGGTGACATCACTGTTACTGTTAACAACATGTAACTTGACTATAAGCACTGACTTTGGGATTGGAGCTATATGGCTAACCTCACAGGCTTATGAAGGTTTGCTGAAACACAAGTGCAAACACAGATTTATTTGATGACTGCGACACTACACATTTCAAAGAATGACCTTATCATTTTGTGCTACTTTCATGTTTCTGTTAAAAAGTGGTTGCATGACACAACCACACTGTACAGATATACCTCATATATGTATTTGCAGCCTGTTCTGCACAGTAAGTGGAAGAAACACAGACAACAGTCATTCCTGTATTTGAACTTCCTACCAATTAACTGATGTAATCTGTACATCAGTGGATTATACATATGCACCACAGCAAAAATCTGACTGCATGTAAAGCACACAGAATTTTTGAAAAGATGACATCAGCTGTGTCTAGCAAAGGAAAAGTGTGTGCAAAAATGACTTCTACAGCTGCTATATGGACTTCTAAATGTAAACAGGAAGAGATGTAAAACACTCCTGCATCCATTTACATTTACACACACACACACACACACACACACACACACACACACACACACACACACACACAATCAGTAGAGTCTCAGTGATGCATTTGAGCTCCCTACCTACCTATAAATTGACACAATCTAGGCACAAGTGTACGCAAGTGCCACAGCAGAGGTTTAACTTTGGTGGTGTGAGGGTGCATTATTGAAATGATGACCTCATCAGCGTGATGTAGACAGTATGTGTTTGTGGACAGAGAAAAAAGGATGATCTTGGGAGAGGGGTCTGACACTTATGTGGTCCCACCCTACAGTGTAAGATTTATTCCAGGCTACTGCTTTATTGAGGCTTCTGCTTTATTGAGACCAGCTGAATGGAAAATGGCCACTGTTATTCCCTTGCACAAAGGTGGTGCTTCCAGTGACCCAGAAACTATAGACCTATTAGCCTGACTAGTCTTATCTGCAAGGCCGTGGAGTGCATCATCACTGACCTTATCAACAATATATACTCAGTTTGGATTTGTCAAAGGGAGATCATGCCTATTAGGCCTGGTGGACTTCTTTGACAGTCACCAAGGCCCTGGATGAGGGGGAAATCTGTGCATACAGCTTCCCTACACTGAGCCAAGGCTTTTGACACTATCCCCCACTCAGGCGTCATTGACAACCTTGCAAAAACAAACTAGTAAACTTAAAACACTTGCGTAAAGTAAAAATAACGGCCGCTGGCTGCAAAAATATTCCACAGAAACAGTTTTATAAGTCCAAACAGTAAAGTAAGCGCTTTCATCTTACTTCAGTGAGTAAAACTTCTTCAGATCCAATGTTTCTGTGGAATATTTTTGCAACCAGCGGCCGTTATGTTGACTTTATCATTGACAAACTCACCCAGCTAGGTATCAACACTTATATCATTAGATGGACTGCTAACTGTCTCAATGATAGAGCATGGGTCTATATCACAACATCAAAGTGTCAGAACTTTGAATGTTATAACATCGAACCCAAAACCACGAAAGCTGAAAACCTTGAAGACTGAGAACAGCAAATTTTTTCCCTGGGAAAAAAATCTCTGTTCCAGTACAAAACGCAAAACACACGAACACTACAAAGTATTTTTAATGTGGGGGCTGTGCTCCCCACACTCCTCCTACTTAAATATACCAACTCCGAGATCACACCACAGTGGAGGAAATAGCGAAGCCATGGAAACGGCCCACCAAATTCTTTTCTTGGGAAAGAATTCGATGTTCTGCGGCTTCGATATTTTCTGTCTTCGAACTTTCAAGTTTGAGGTTTTGGTATTCGAACTTTTCAGCATTCGAACTTTTGATATACACCCATAGAACACATATAGGCAAAATAGGGAAATCCACCTCCAGCAGCAGACCTGTAATCAGTGGTGTTCTACAGGTATCAGTCTTAGGACCTCTTCTGTTTGGAATCTCCAAAGTACAAGCAAAAACTAAAGGTCTGTGACTGACAAAGGCATGCCTCTCAACTGCACAGATTTTCACAGAATGTTCAGATTTTTACGTCATATTTTTGGTCCGTTCCTCATAAAATGTGTGGTTTTCTGGCAAATCATTAAGAACTGAAGTCACTAAATAATACTAAATAAAGACAGATATTTGAATTTTAGACTTCAAATCCTTCAGAAAATATATAATAATTTAAAATCTGTCATCCTAGCAACATTATAAGTTTATAGGAGTGATATTTAAAATCTGTCCCTATTTTTGGGTTTTTGTCCCTCCATAGTTTCTGTCTTTGTCTAAATTTCTTGGGCTGAGAGGTTGAGAGCTATGGACAAAGTTTGTTGATGACTGCAAACTGTGAGTGGTCATAGAATCTCCAAATGATGTTAACATTCTACAAGAGGGTCTTACACAAACAAATGACTGGTGCCAAAGTCATGGCCTTAAACTCAATATAAAAAAAATGTATTATCATCCCTTTTGGTAAGAGCGATGTTCCCGCTAACTACCACATCAATAGCAACACCCTAAGTATGCATTCAGTGGTGGGAGACTTGGGCATACAGGTTGACAGCAACCTTACGTTTGATCACCATGTCTCCACAGTGGGAAGAAGGACATTCTATATTGCTCATCTCATAAGTAAGAGTATTGCCTCCAGAGCAAAAAGAAGTTATAACCTCTCTGTACTCTTCCCTCACTATGGGCTCACAATGCCCCTTTTAGTATGTACCTTTCCAAGCACCTGCAGCAATTGGAGAAACCACAAAGGTTCCTCACAAGGAAAATTCAAGGTCTTCAGCATCTGTCCTATGTGGATAATCTGAAATCACTGTCGCTTTATTCTGTTTCATATAGACAACTCAGAGGCAATCTCTGCCTTGTACATATGGCAGTCTCTGACCCTGATTTATAGGAAATGCATATCTGCAATTCAAATTGTACATGAGTTACTTGCTCTAAAGAGCTTTTTTAATCACCGTTATTGAATTATCACCTGTGACATAGGTAAATTTACATTCATATAAACATAATCAAACTATATTAACATAAACATTATACTTCACATATATTGATATATATCATGCAAACCTTAGCAATATTGCATAAATTATTCAATTCCTGTCTTTTTTAAAAAGACACATCTTTAATAAACCATCATTTACTACATATGCAAACATACATTTATATAAATTAAAACCGACCACACTGACACAATCCTAGTTGCAAACATTTTACATCACAAACCATACTGACATACTCCCGGTTGCAAATATTATACATCACTTATAATCCACACAATCTTTCTCACTCAGACATTACATAATTCATTTAAGTCCGGCCGCCTTTTAAAACTCATTCCTCCCTTGTATGTATTGTTCCCACAACTCCCATTTTTCCTCTGTAGTTTGCTCCTAACCTTTTCTAAAGATCTCAATTCCAGTTGTTTTATCTCTGTTAGTATAGATTTTGATTTCTATTTTCTAGTAATTGCTTTTTTTGGCAGCTACCATTATTAGACACAGCAAGGCCTTATCATGCCTATGCAATTCTAATACTGCATCATAGCTCAGAACAATCATCTCACTCATCAGAAAAATCTGCCCATCCAGCATCTCTAATAGTGCATCCTACAGGGAATCCCTAAAGTCTGCCAACTCACCGCATTCCCAGAAAATATATTCTCAGTTACCTCATTCTTCCCCTTCACACCTCCAAAATTTGCTGTCTGCCTGAGGAAAACTTCTCTGGAGTCTACTTACCTGGTATGTGACATTAATAGAACCTGCTGGAAGGACAAATATGTCTCCCAGAGGTTACCATATATTTGGAACAGACTCCCACTTCATGTCAAATGGAGCATGTCATTGGTCCTCTTCAAACACAATCTGGATGTTTGGATGGGTAACAGTAAATTCACCCCAGGGGTTCCACCTGTGTCTCTCTTGGACATAGGCATTAGGTGCTGATCATAGAAATAAGGGTAGAACTCGGCTAGGCTTGTAAGGGCCCTAGGGCCATTAGTCTACCAACTTCATATGATCCTATGATCCTATGTCACATTTACACAACTCCATACACACACAAGTTGACTGCCATGAGATTAAACCCCCCTACCAACCTAGCAACACAATCTAGAGGACACAATGCTTTATGCAAGTGTCAACACATAAGTCTGACTTCAATAGTATGAGAGTGCACTTTACAAAATATGACATCAGTGGTGTGTTGCTGAGAAGATGATGTTGGCAGAAAGGTCTGAGAGATGTGGACTTACCCTGCAATTAGAAATGTACTCCAAGCTGTTGCCTTATTGAGGCCAGCAGTAGTTAATATCATATTTATATAAGTCCATACACACACACACATGCACACACACACACACTGACTGCTGTGAGATTAGAATACCCTACCTATCTGCTACACAGTCTAGAAAACACAATACTTAACACAAGCACCACTTCAGAAGTCTCACTTTTAAAGTGTGAGAGTGTATTTTATAGAGGATGATTTCAGTGTGTTGTCACAAAGAAGATGATGTTGGCAGAAGGGTCTGACATTGATGTAGACTCACCCTACACTGTTAAAGCACTTCCAGGCTACTACTTAACTGAAGCCACAAATAGTTAAGGTCATATTTTCAAATCTCCATACACATTGACAGACACACACTTTGCTGTGAGATTAGAACACCTTACCGATTGACTGGCACAATCTAGGAGACACAATACTTAAAGCATGTGCAACTGCAGAAGTCTGACCTTTAAACTGTGACAGTGTAGGCTTCTTAGCCAATATCAGTGAAGCTATTGTGATGTGGAAAGTTTTGTGCAAATCAATATTTGTTCATATGACAGAGTAAGTGCAATGTTATGATCAAGAATACATACATATTGCTGAGTTATGTCAGCTGTGTTGTCATTAATGTATATTTCAGAACTGAGAGTGGCATGTACTGACCTGTCTTGTGTGGATGAGACACACAGACATGAAAGACAAGATGGATAATCAATCATTCATTGATCATCAGTTTGTGATGATGGTATGTAAATTTTAATGAATGGTACTGATATTAACAGTGGTATGTGATCATGTATGGGTAATGTGGACTCTCAATACCAAACAATACTTAATGTTTCATTGCAGGAGGGATAAAAAATGTTAATTTATGTGTGTCAAGGCTCTATCTGGTCCCATATCATTTTAAGTGTCAGTGCTGCAGTGGAGACCAACTGTCCAGAATGAAGTATTCAGTTAAGCACCCAGATTTCTGCACCTCACATGACCATATTAAAAATTTCATGCAATGAAGTAATATAATCTATTAGCAATTACTTATTTCTGCTCTAATTTTTTTCCTAAAGCACAATGCATAGAAACATATCTGTGAAATGATGATTATAAATATGTTGCCTGGGCAAACTGCATGAAGAATAGCTACTGAAATACTCTTCTTCTCCTTGAACATGGTCCTTCAGCAGCATCAGCAGCATAGATCTGAGCCTGATGCACACTGATATACAAGACAGCAGGAGCAGGAGTCTCTAACAATGCATTTTTTTCTAAGTGTGATGGTGGCTTTATTCCAATAGGTTTTGGTGTTCAGAGCCAAGGACTACACCATCTCTGCAGGGTTACTTTATAGCTTCCATTGGTTCATTAGCATGTAATTCACCTAATTATGTTTTCATTAGCATACTTTGTTGTTCACTTTTGTCATGAAGAACCGCTTAATGAATATTAGTCTGCATGATGCACCGCTCACAGGATAGCAGAGCGGAAATTAGCCATTCATGAATCCAGCCTATGTCTTTAATGGCTAGGCTGATTGCAAAATAACTTTTGTGGCATATATGTCAATTGTAAATATTAACTATTTTACATTGGAAAATGGACAGAAGTTTAGATAAATGTTTCCTTGAATACATGAATGATCTGAAGAATTAGCATGCAAGTAATTTCTTGTAAGAGACTATGATCGTGGTATTATGTTCTGTTTTCAAGTCTTACAGAATACTGAAAAAAATGCTGGGGGTGAAGTTGTCTAATGCATTAAGTTTAAGTGAATATAAATGGTAGCTTGAGCTAGATACTAGTGGAGAATGATTTGAATACTATTTCATTAAAATCTGAAAAGAAAAAAAATAAGTTCAGGCAATGATCCAACATATATGATGTCATTTGATTAACAGTATAGAATCAAGCTTTCTGAAAATTTTTAAGGCTGTAATTGCAACCTGATGCAGAACTTGATATTTTCATGTCTGAAAGCATGTCTTTTTTATTTTATTAATGTCTATGTATATCATCATCATCTTTTGGCTGTTCCCGTTAGGGGTTGCTACAGCAGATCATCTGTTTCCATTTCTTCCTGTCCTCTGCATCTTGCTCTGTCACACCAACCACCTGCATGTCCTCTCTCACCACATCCTTAAACCTTATCTTAGGCCTTCCTCTTTTACTGTTACCTGGTAGCTTCATCCTTAGCATCTTTTTCCCAATTTACTCAGCATCCCTCCTCAGCACATGTCCAAACCAACATAATCTTGCCTCTCTGGCTTTGTCTCTAAACCTTCCAACCTGGGCTGACCCTCTAATATACTTATTCCTAATCCTGTCCACCCTCATCACACCCAGTGCAAATCTTAACATCTTTAACTCTGCCACATCCAGCTCAAACTCCTGCTTTTTTGTCAATGCCACTGTCTCCAACCCATATAACATAGCTGGTCTCACTACCCTCTTGCAGACTTTCCCTTTCACTCTTACTGGTACCCATCTGTCACACATCACTCCTGACACTCTTCTCCACCCATTCCACCCTGCCTGTACTCTCTTCTTCACCTCTCTTCCACACTCACCATTACTCTGAACTGTTGATCCCAAGTATTTAAACTCATCCACCTTTACCAACTCTACTCCCTGTATCCTCACCATTCCTCTACCCTCCCTCTCATTTACACACATATATTCTGTTTTAGCCCTGCTGACCTTCATTCCTCTCCTCTCTAAAGCATATCTCCACCTCTCCAGGGTCTCCTCAACCTGGTGGCTACTCTCACTACATATCACAATGTCATCTGCAAACATCATAGTCCATGGGGCCTCCTGTTTGATCTCATCTGTCAACCTGTCCATCACCACTGCAAATAAGAAAGGGCTCAGAGCTGATCCTTGATGTAATCCAACCTCCACCTTAAACATATCTGTCACTCCCACCGCAGTCCTCACCAATGTCACACTACCCTTGTACATATCATGTACCACTCTTACATACTTCTCTGCCACTCCCGACTTCCTTATACAATACCACAACTCCTCTCCAGGCAACCTGTCATATGCTTTCTCTAAGTCCACAAAGACACAATGCAACTCCTTCTGACCTTCTCTGTATTTCTCCAACAACACTCTCAGAGCAAACATTGCATCTGTAGTGCTCTTTCCTGGCATGAAACCATACTGCTGATCACTAATCATCACCTCCCTTCTTAACCTAGGTTCCACTACTCTTTCCCATAACTTCAAGCTGTGACTGATCAATTTTATCCCTCTGTAGTTACTGCAGCTCTGCACATCACCTTTATTCTTAAAGATAGGTACCCATAACAATTTTTCTCCATTCCTCAGGCATCCTTTGACTTTCCAAAATTTCATTAAACAATCTGGTTAAATATTCCACTGCCATTTCTCCTACGCACCTCCATGCTTCCACTGGTATGTCATCTGGACCAACAGCCTTTCCATTCTTCATCCCCTTCATAGCTGTCCTTACTTCTTCCTTGCTAATCTGTTTCACTACCTGATTCACTATCCCCACATCATCCAGCCTTCTATCTCTCTCTCATTCTCTTCATTCATCAGCTCTTCAAAGTACTCTTTCCATCTACTCAACACACTCTCCTCACTTATGAGTATGTTTCCCTCACTATCCTTTATCACCCTTACCTGCTGAACATCTTTCCCAGCTCTGTCCCTCTGTCTAGCCAATTGGTACAGGTCCTTTTCTCTCTCTTTAGTGTCCAGTCTCTCATACAACTCTCCATATGCCTTATCCTTAGCCTTCGC
Organism: Protopterus annectens; assembly: GCF_019279795.1. Classification (NCBI taxonomy): domain Eukaryota; kingdom Metazoa; phylum Chordata; order Ceratodontiformes; family Protopteridae; genus Protopterus; species Protopterus annectens. The sequence goes on along the minus strand of NC_056740.1, from coordinate 519,208,956 downwards.
CACCTCTCTCTTTGCCATGCACCTCATCTCCTTACACGCATGTCTATTTTCTTCATCTCTTTGACAATCCCACTTCTTCTTCACCAGCCTCTTCCTCTGTATACTCTTCTGTACTTCATCATTCCACCACCAGGTCTCCTTGTCCTTCTTCCTCTGTCCAGATGTCACACCAAGCACCTTTCTAGCAGTCTCCCTTACTAGCTCTGCTGTAGTTACCCAGCTATTCGGTAACTCTTCACTGCCTCCCAGTGGCTGTCTTAACTCTTCCCTGAACTCCACCTCACAATCACCCTTTTTTAACTTCCACCATTTAATCCTTGGCACTGCTTTCACACTCCTCCTTCTCTTCTTGATCACCAACGTCATCCTACAGACCACCATTCTATGTTGCTTAACTACACTTTCCCCTGTCACCACTTTACAGTCTCCAATCTCCTTCAGACTGGCCCTCCTACATAGGATATAATCCACCTGTGTGCATCTTCCTCCACTCTTGAACATCACCCTATGCTCCTCCCTCTTCTTAAAATACATATTCACCACAGCCATGTCCATCCTTTTCGCAAAATTCACAACCATCTGACCTTCTGCATTCCTCTCCTTAACACCATACCTACCCATCACTTCCTCATCCCCTCTGTTCACTTCACCAACATGCCCATTGAAGTCCACTCCAATCACTAGTCTCTCACCCTTGGGTACACTCACCACCACTTCATCCAACTCACTCCAAACTTTTTCTTTCTCATCCATTGCACACCCAACTTTGTGGAGCATATACACTAACAACATTCATCATTACACCATCAATTTCAAGCTTCATAAACATCACTCTATCAGACACTCTCTTCACCTCCAAAACACTCTTGGCATACTGTTCCTTTAGGATAACCCCTACCCCATTTCTCCTGCCATCCACACCATGATAGAACAATTTGAACCCGCCTCCTGTACACCTGGCCTTACTTCCCTTCCATCTGGTCTCTTGCACGCACAATATATCAACCTTCCTTCTCTCCATCATATCAGCTAGCTCTCTCCCTACACCAGTCATACTGCCAACATTGAAAGTTCCTGCCCTCACTACTACACTCCTAACCTTCCTCCTCTCTTCCTGCCTTCGGGCATGCCTTCCCCCTCCTCTTCTCGTTCGGCCAACGTTAGCCCAATTTCCGCCAACACCCTGTTGGCTAACAGTACTGGTGGCGGTCATTGTTAACCTGGGCCTCGACAGATCCGGTATGGAAATATGAAATGTTCTCTGCATAAGTCATTTGGCAGAGGTTTTATGCCTGATGCCCTTCCTGATGCAACTATCCCCATTTATCCGGGCTTGGGACCGGCACAAAGAAATGCACTGGCTTGTGCATCCCCATATTGTAAATAGCTTTTGACTTTGTGTGAATTTGTTAAAATGTATCTACACAATATTTTTCCACTATGGGCAATATACTGCTCACACTTTGTATTATTTCATATGTATTTGTACTTGTACTTTTATTTTTTATTGGACTGCTATTTTTACTGTAATCTGTTTCATGGAGATTTTCTCCCTGGGCCTCCAATGAAAACAGGCTCTCTGGGCCCACTGGACTTCCCCGGTAATCAAACTGGAAATAAGTAAATAATAAATAATTTAATGGCTCTAGTTTAAGTTAAATAGGAGTCAAAACTAATTAATATATCATTCAGATACACTCAGCAGTGTGTCACGCAAACGTGCGACCAGTAGTTAAACATAGCTTAGCACTTGGTCTATACATCCCCAGACCTCCACTCTCAGCATAGTGGCTTGCCACCCAAACATGTGAAAACATGTCCCCCTTAGCTAAAAAAAGCTTAGACGTTAGTGCACACACCTCCCTGAAAGGACACACTCAGCATGGGAGCACTCAGTACAAGCAGGCACAGCTTAGCTAAAATAAGCTTAGAAGTCATTGGACACACCCTCCCCTGATATCAGCTATCTCTTCTGTAAACACCTACACGGTTCTTTGCATAACACAAAGGGGATAAGCGGACATGATTATCCTTTTATGCTATTCAGTAACTCCATGCTTCATAGCCCTACCATGTTAGCCACAGCACCAATTATCCATTGTAGATACTCCACAGAAGGTCCCGTAATACATTTCTGTCACATAATATTATTATTTTTTTTTTGTATAAAGCATGTTTGCCCACTGTGGCTCACCACACAAACATGCCCAGATTATAAAAAAAATAAAATGAATTGAACTTATTTCCTCCTTTAATTTTTCAGACACACAGGAGGATAGTTTTGGTCATATCTGGGTGTGGTATGCCATTTGTAACCCTATATCTACATTTTTACAGCCCCTTTTGTCTGTCTACACTCCTGTACATGGAATGTTTCCATGTACACTACAGACACTGACACAGGGTCTCTCAAGCTGCCTTGCTGCTTGCTGGATCACTCTATCTGACTCATTTGCATGAGCTTCATCTGCTTATGAGGGGACGTGCATGACACAGAACTTCCCGTATTGGCACGTGCATTCACACCCCTCAGCAGTGTTTACTAAATCTATAACCTGCTTACATTTGAGTAAGCAGCACGACGCAATGTCTACATGGTAAAGAACACTGTGTAGGCTTTATTAAATTCCCCCTGTATTTTTGCTATGTTGCTGATTTTTAAAACTGTTCTTGTTGATTTGTTGCCATTTTGTCTGCTGTAGCATCGACTAGAGTCAGACCTGCTGAATCTAGTTATGTTTGTTAAGTTGTGTACTAAACCAGACTATCTTTTGGTGTACAGGGCACTCCTGCACTCTTGTGACAGGAGAGTGCAGTTAGGACTCATCAGTTTTGCACTTTTTTATTGGTTAAATTGTTTAGTTCAGAGTGCTCACTGTTGCTATATAAGCCCCGAGTTTGCTCAGGTTTGCTCTTGTTTTAATACAGCTCCACAAACTTAGACACCAGCCACTGCTCTGCTGCATTTATCTGCTTACACGTAGCACACCACTGTGCACCATAGTGCACAACTGCACAGTGGGAGTAACCAATTGTGGTTATAAACACAAAAACTTCAGTAGATAAATGTTCCCATAGTAGCTGCCTGTGATTCAGCCGAGATTCAGAGAGCCCCTCAGCTGTGCTTTTGCCTCTTAAGGAGTCCCAAAACCACCAAATCTACAATAGTCTCATACCATTTAGAGAACTCCCACTAGTATAGACCCTTTATAGAGCACTTGATTAGTATGGACCCCGCTTATTGCACCGAGTTATACCAAACCCCTCCATTTTCTCTCCCCAGTGTGAAAACAAGATTTAACCTAGCATTATGGATGGTCAGTTTCCCTCCATTTCTGCTGCCATCCTGATTGACATAGGTATCCTGAGACAGTGTAAAAACTGCCTCATGTATACTGATAACCCTTTACTCCGAAATGACCCAAGTACAATTTGTGAGAGCTGTATCTACACTAAGAACCTAAAATCCTTGCTCTCCCACTCACAGAACAATAACACTAACCAGGTTGTCAGCTCACATACTATGCCTGCTTCGCAAACCATGCACTCAACACATAAAACATCATATGCAGAGGTATTTACCAGAAACCTACCTAAACAACAGACACCTTCCAAACACATACATTCTGCACTTAATTACAGCACGTACTGCCCTCAATACCCAGAAAAACACAAATACCTTACCAAATAAGCCTCTAAGGCAAAGCACATATAAACCAAATTTTTTAGTCATAGGTGACTCCATTGTGAGACACACAGATGCACTACCCACCAGGCTGGAAAATGAGAAGGTTACCATCAGCTGTCTATCAGGTGCCAAGATCCATCAGATCACACATGCATTCAAGTCTCTCAACAACAATTACTGTTATGACTCCATCATAGTTCATGTTGGTGTGAATGACTTGAGATATACCTCACTGGACTATATGAAGAGAGACATGATTGATCTCTCTGAATATGTGTCTGAGGCAGATATGTCCCTAGCCTTGAGAAACATTCTACCCTCACCTAGGATGATACCACAATATAAACAAAAAATTATTGACTTCAACAAGTGGCTTAGTTTCTGGTGTCATTCTATAGGGATCCAGTTCCTGTCAGCCTGGGATGACATTGTTGATAGACCACGCTGTTTTGCCAGAGATGGTCTTCACCTGTTACCTCTAGGCTTTTGTTTACTGGCTAAGGCGCTTGCCTCCCCATAGTGCCTTTTTTAGGCAATGTCTCAAGAACATTTCTGACATGAAATTATCATTCACAAATAAGTTAAAGGTTATGCTGCTAAACGCTAGGAGTTTAAATCAGAAACTGCAGTCTCTGGAAGCACTCCTCTTCCTGGAGGATGTTGACGTCTGTGCAGTCACAGAAACTTGGTTCAGGGCCACAGAGAGTACCCCATCCTTGCAAGGCTACAATGTCTTCCACACTTTCAGACCACAAAATTAATGTGTGAGAACCAAAGGAGGAGGAGTATCTGTCTTCATCAAAGATAAATACACCTCTAGACTGGTTAGACATGAAAACTCCATGGAGTTACTCCAAGTTCAAGTAACTGTAGGTAAGACCCCCCCCCCCCCTTTGAGTCATCATTAGATACAGGCCTCCTTCAATGAACTGAGATACCCATGCTGCCTATTTAGACCTACTTGAGTCAATTAAATTACACCCAAGAAAATCTAGTCATGGGCAATTTTAACTATCCCTCCATTGACTGGGAAACATATACAAGTACCAACATGCTCGCACAAAGTTCCTGGACTTTGTTATCACTAATGCAATGGAACAAATAGTATGCAACCCCACAAGGGTCTTAAATATTCTCAACCTGTTCCTCACCAACATGGGTGACTGTTGCACCACCACAAGTATAGGACCCTCACTGGTTAAATCTGATCACAAATCAGTCATATTTAAAGTAGCTATAAACCTGAACCTCTCTTAGGTAAAATCAGCCGAAAATATTTAACCAAAGCTAATTATACCCTCCTAAGGGATGACATAAATAATTTCCAAACTCCTCTTCCCACAGATGGCATTGACAACTATACTAAGGTATAAACGAATGCCCTGTACAATCACTTATACAAATGTATTGACACTGCTGTACCTGATAGGATCAAAACAAGATTTGCAAGAAAAAAACAAGCCTGCCAGGTAGACATCTAGCATTAATAAGTTGTACAACAACAGGAAGAGGTTGCAGTGTAAAAATAAAAAAGAGAGGTCCCAGCAGTAAAAGAACACCCTCCTCTGCTTGAGCAAACAAATAAGACAACTCATAAAATCCTCTAAGGGCAACTTTAAAAAAATTTAGCAGCCATAGCTAAGGATAACCACAAGGCATTCTTCATCTGTATCTGTTAGAAAAATATGTATTAATGTATGTATGCTTAATGCTAATTAATAGTCAGAAGAATTAACACATTTTTCATTCTATTTTACATGCACTGTGTTATATAAATTGAGTTTCATATAAGACTGAAAAAGATGCTTTTTGAAAACTGCAGTATGCTTTCTGAAACTTGCAAGATGCCCTCTGACCTAATAATTGCTAGCACAGCAATATTCATGTTTATGCCTTTTGGAAATGCACTTGAGAAGCAGGTGCTTATCTGCTAGGTCAGGAACGAATGAATGAACAATACTATATTCTGTAAATGTAATGACTCTAAACAATCAGCTCTGTTCGAAGCATGAGAACATGTACAGCTGCAGAAGCTTAGAGATAAAGTAGACAAAGAATTATTAGAGAAATGAACTGTTAGCTTTGTGCTTGAATTAGCCATAGTACCTTGAATGGTAACATAACATGTATCTAACTGGTGGTAATCAAGGCCATGTTGTTTTCCTCAGGAAGTTTCTCACAAAAATTGATAAGTCAGCAGAAATTCATGGGACTGATGGTCAACAAGTGATGATGAAAAGACTGGTAATTTATTACGTCAGCTTGGTAGGCAATGTCTAGTTAGAGAAAAAGTGAAAGTATTTCCTGTTTCTAGTTAGACAAACTCTGTAATAGCACGTTTTTGTCTCCTTGCTGCAAGATTAAAGTGCCTTAACCCGAACCTACCGTGTTTTGATCATTTTTAAAGTATATTTTCCTTTGACAGTTTGGTCCTTCGAGCCGGAAAGTACCTCTCGCTCTAGGCCTAGGTCAGAATTGGGCCCGGTGGCATGTATCCGTACGGAGAAGAGGCCAAATCGGCTCTTCTGTTTTGAAAGACCTCTGACTGAATTGTCGTTCGAAAGAGGCCAGCCAGATCTGGGATTGGAGGACGAGTCAACGATCCAGTGGTTCAACTCACGGAGGGTCAGGTAAGGAGGAATTTACCTTATTTCTGTTTTAAGATCAGGCACTAGTTGCAGAACTGTTTTTGTCAGGAAGATTTGCATGTGCAGGTCAGGGACAAAAAAGGTTACTGTCTTGTCATAGATCAGGGAAACAGAATAGGTAGACAGTTATTCTAGATAAACTGTGAAAAGGTGTAGAACCATGGTACCACGTGATAAGAAGGGTTACGTAACGATTTACAGCTTAGCTAAGGCAACATGGGAAATCAGTGCACGAAAAGTTCCCGAGACCCGCCCCTAACTGAAGATGCGAAGTATATGCAATTACAACGTGCCGACAATACTAAGTACTATACAAAATGGGTTGATAAGTATAAATTTGATGGTAATTTAGATAAACTTGCACTTATTAAACTTGTCAGGCAACTTAAAACAGATGCAAAAGGTCAATTAAAAAAGCAACGACAATTAGTTGTCCCTCAGGCACATAGGTGGCTTGAGGAAGCAAATCGCAGGGAAGAAAAGATTAAAAATTCAAAAACAATGTTCTTAGACAAAGAAGATAATAACTTGATAATAGCAACGGCCCCTCCTTTGCCCCCTCCTCTTTCCTTACCAGAATACGAAGCGAGTGGACAAGCTGATCCACCTCCGCTATACCCAGCTGTTTCTACAGTATCAAAACCGTTTGTCAGGGATCCTATCGAGATAAGGTCTCGAACACGCAACTTGAGAGGGGAGATTGAATTATGTGAAATAAATAGAAAATCACAAGCTATGAGTGAGGAAGAGATATGTCCACTCATAGAAGTACCAAATCCTCAGGCAGGACAGGCAGGACAGGATCCGACTCTTTTAGTTTATAGACCATGGACACCGGAAGATGTCCGGAAAGCCACGGAGGGAATTCCCCATCCGAAGGTAAATTTTTGAAAATTTTCAGAAGACTTACAGGGTATGAGATTAAGTTATCATTTGAATGGAGAGGAAGTAGAAAAAGTAGTTAGACAAATTGTAGGTCCAGATTGGCACATGATCAGTGGTGACTGGAATCCCCGTGATGCAGAGCTTAGACCACTCCCACATACTAATGCAGAATTGGATGGCAGAGTAAAGGGTTTGACAGACCGAATCTCTGAAAAATGGAAGCCTAGGGCTGATTGGACTTGCATTAATCAGTGTATTCAACAAGAAGGTGAAACTGTTGATAGATATTATGCTAGATTATTAGAGTGTTTTAATAACCACTGCGGAATGCAGATACCAGAAAATCAGACACATGACTCCCCATATGAGCAGCAGCTAAAGAATGCATTCTTGAAAGGTAGTATAACTCCTATTAGCAGCTTTGTTACAAAGCACATGGTAGATCATCGTACAAGTAGATTGCAGCCATTACTTGAATATGCAAGACATGCAGAAAGACATTTTAATAGTAAAAAGAAAAAGAAAACTCAAGTATTTTCAGCAGAAGATGGGTCAGAAGTTTTTGTAGTACAAACTGGGAGAAAGGGTAAGAAAAATACCCAGGGAAACAAACAATATGATAAACGATCAGAAGATTTTGAAGAAAGAAAGAAAAAGGGTGAATGTTTTAAATGGGGAAAAAAAGGACATTTAGCAAGGGATTGCAGGCTAAATAAGAAGGTGACCACAGCAGACAAGGAAGATGAGGAATGACTATATGATAGTCAGGAATCACTGAATGAGAACAAATGGGAAAAGACAAATGCAAATGTGATAGCAAGGGTAGAGGATGTGACAGAAGGGGTAGAGGATGAACATGAATTTGTAGATGTTGAAGAAAATGAAATTTTAGACCTAGCCTTATTGAGCCTAGAGCTCTACTTAGCAGACACAAAACCGGAAGTGACGCTTTTAGTAGAGGGGAGGGAAGTCAAATTTTTGTGTGACTCAGGGGCTTCACGGACCCTGATACATCCCTCCAAATTACCGGAAGATTCAGAATCACCAGATTATATACTAGTGAAAGCAGCTAATGGACAGCTGTATTGGGAGCCATTCTCCCGTGACATAGCAATAACAGACCCCGTTTCAGGAATGACCCAGAAAAGTAAAATTGTGGTTTCTGCAAAATGCCCAGTAAATCTTTTGGGTAGAGACTTAATGCAGATATTTGGCATAGCCGTAGTTCCAACCATGCAGGGTATGGAAGCACAGCGACAAATGGATACCTTTGTAGTGCGACCGGAGGGTGAGACATATTATTGGTACAGCCAGGACTTGGTTATGACTGGTCCAGGGGCAGTAACCGAAGAACTGATGAACGTAGCCATCAGTAAATCCCCCTTCCTTGACATTGACAAACAACATTTGTTGCATTGTACTCTATATTACTGTAATAGACCAGGACCTGATAAAGAATATGAGCAGGAGTTGTTTCAAAACCATGCAAACAGACTAGTGTTACGAAACTTGTACTGGGACACAGAAGGAAACAGTGTAATAAGCTGTTCATTGCCCCAGGAATTTTTAGCACTTTACAGATCTAATCGATTGCCACATGTTAGCTTAACCAAAAATAGAAGTCTGAAATGGGCAGACTTAGGAGAAAAAGTCACAAGGTGGGAAAAGCAAGCAGAATTAGAACTCTCCAAACAAGGAGTACAGAAGCAGAAATTGAATTGGATAACACAGACACACCCAGCTGTACACTCACAGGCTAGTGAGAATAGCTGAGTATTACTCTTATTGGAAGAAGAGGAAAAAGCCTTGCGAGACATACCAGAGACTCTCTGGTCAACAGGGAAATCAGATGTAGGACTTATTCGAACAGCAGGACCAGTTATTATTACGCCAAAATCAGCATTTAGACCTCAGAAAAGACAGTATCCCTTGAGAAAGGATGCAGAGATAGGGATCAAACCTATAATAGCAGCCTTACTTAAGGAAGGAGTCTTAATAGAATCTCCCGATTCACCATGTAATACACCCTTATTTCCTGTTAGGAAAGCAAACGGGGAATGGCGTATGGTCCAAGATTTACAGGCTGTAAATAGTGCAGTTATACCCAGGGCACCAACGGTGCCAGATCCGCACACTTTATTGAATGATTTAAAGCCTCAGCAAAAGTATTTTTCTGTGGTAGATATTAGTAATGCATTTTTCTCAATACCGATACACCCCAACAGCAAACATTGGTTTGCATTTACATTTCAGGGGAAACAGTATACATATACGAGATTACCACAGGGATATTGTGAAAGTCCAACAATATTTGCACAAGAAATGGCAAGCAACCTGGCGGGATTTATCCCACCAAAAGGTAGTCAGATTTTACTTTATGTAGACGACATGCTGCTGGCAGCCCCCACCCAGCAAGAATGTAGAGAGGATACCATAGCATTATTACAGTTTTTAGCTACTCAAGGACACAAAGTAAACAAAAACAAACTACAATTTTGGAGAAAACAAGTTAAATATCTGGGATATGTAATATCCAAAGAAGGCAGAATATTAGATGAAGATAGAAAAACAGCAATATTACAAGCACCTAGACCAACTACCAAGAAGGAGATGATGTCCTTCCTGGGAACTACTAACTTTTGTCGGAGTTGGATACCAAATTATGCTTTGGAATCTGCTCCACTGACTAATTTGATATTCAAAAAGCCGATGGCAGCACAGGATTTATTACAATGGACACCAGAAGCAGAAGCAGCCTTCTGCAAGCTAAAACAACTGATAGCATCATCCTTAGTTTTAGGATTACCAAACTATCATAAGCAATTTTTCCAAACTGTAGACTGTAAGCAAGGTTATATGACATCAGTGTTGACACAGCAACATGGGGACAAACAACGCCCCATAGCTTACTATTCATCACATTTAGACCCAGTGGCACGATCCTTGCTCCACTGTGTACAAGCAGTAGTTGCAGCTGCAATGGCAGTGCAGGCTTCGGCCTCAGTAGTGTTGTTCCACCCTCTCACATTGAGAGTGCCTCATGCAGTCGCAATTATTTTACTGCAAGAAAAAGTAGCATATCTTTCTCCTGCTAGACATCTTTCCTGTATAACTATACTGTTGAGCCAACCTCATATGACAATTGAACGATGCACAACTTTGAATCCGTCAACCTTGCTCCCAACCCCTGCAGATGGCAAACCACACTGCTGCCTGCAGGAGATTGAGCAAAATACATTACCTAGACAAGACCTTACAGATATTCCCTTGGATGATGCCGAGGTAACATACTATGTGGACGGCTCGTGCAGGAGGGGTCCTACAGGACAGACTCCAGTGGGGTATGCAGTCGTTTCTGATACCTAGACTTTAGAAGCAAAATCTTTACCACACAACTTATCTGCACAAGCAGCAGAATTGATTGCCTTGACAAGGGCATGTACCTTAGCAGAAGGTAAGAAAGTGAATATTTTTACTGACAGTCAGTATGCTTTTTCTACTGTGCATGTTTTTGCGCAGCAGTGGAAAAATAGAGGAATGATAATATCTACTGGTAAACCAATTAATCATGCGCAATTTATTTTAGATTTATTAGACTCTATTCAGTTACCTCAAAAAGTAGTTATTTGCAAATGTGTAGCTCATACCAAGCAACAGGATAGAATTTCAAAAGGTAATGCGGGGGCTGATACAGCTGAAAAACAGGCAGCTTCAGCCTCAGAAGCTTTTCTTTTGAGTGAGGAATTACAACCCTCTGAGATTTTAGATTTAGAAATGTTGAAAACAATGCAGACACTTACTACAAATGTAGAAAAACAGAAGTGGATAAAACAAGGAGCAATTCTTGAAAAGGGACTGTACATCTCCAAGGAAAAGAAACCAATTCTGCCATCTAACTTGTTTAGATATGCAGCTTTGTTGAGCCATGGGCAGAGCCATGTCTCAACAGGGGGGATAGTACAGTTAGTGAATCGAGTGTTTACAACGTATGGATTTACAAACTATACAAAAAATTTTTGTGCAGCATGCCATGTTTGTAACAAGCATCATGCACAAGGGGCATTGAAGCCTAAGCAAGGGAGTTTCCCTACACCACCGTATCCGTTTCATACTATTTGTATGGATTTCATAGAACTGAATAAATGTGAGAATAAAAAGTATTGCCTTATCATTATAGATATGTTTTCCAAATGGGTGGAATCTTTTCCAACTAAAAATCCAGATGCAGCTACTGTTGCAAAGGTCCTTGTTAAAGAAATTATACCTAGATTTGGCATACCGGAAAAGATTTATAGTGATAACGGTACACATTTCGTGAAACAAATAGTGCAACAACTTAGTCGCTATTTCGGAATATCGTTAAAAAATCACTGTGCATACCACCCCCAATCTGCAGGATTAGTAGAGAGGCATAATGGGGTGTTGAAGAATAAGCTTAGGAAATTGATGAGTGAGACACAAAATAACTGGGTGCACTGTTTGCCTCTAGCACTGTTGAGCATGAGAACTGTTCCAAATGCAAAGGGATTGACTCCTTTTGAAACTTTGTTTGGGAGGGCATATTATACACCTCAGTGGAAACCTCTCATGTCTGCAGAGCAAGAGGCTGACAGTTCAATTGCAGGGTATATGAGACGATTTTTGAATAACAAACTTTTGCAGTTAAATTCTGTTTCAGATAAAGAGCAACCGAAATCGGAAGCACCAATAGCCCCAGGCACCTGGGTCTGGGTGAAGATTGTGAAGAGAAAAAACTGGAGTTCTCCGAAGTGGGAAGGGCCGTACCAGGTACTACTGTCGACACCCACTGCAGTCAAGATCGCGGAGCGAGCTTCCTGGATTCATTTGACGCACTGTAAATTGGTTAAGAACTTTGAATTGGACAAAAACTTTGTTACTGTTGTACAACGAGAACACAATGGCCAGATACAGAGTGAATAGAGACATTGAGCAACCTCAGAGAACTTGCATGATCATTTTGATAGCTATGCTAATTATTTTGTTCTTTTTGTTGTGGCCACTCCTTTTTCCTGCCACGAAAGTTGAACTGATTAAACGTGATGGGCCAAACATAGACTGGCATCCGAACTTTAACACTTATCAGGCAATTACACTTGTGTATGCTGAGACTTTTAATGTTTCGAACTGCTGGGTCTGCACGGCCATACCAACAGCATACGGGGGTTTATTGATGGCTGCTATCCCCCTGGGGGTCAATGAGACCTGGGAAAATCTGGTTTTTGACACAGTTGCTATTAAAGCATATGATAAAGTAGCACTGTATTTGCCTGTAACACAAAAAGGAATTGTATGTTTTTACAAAAACGATACCATCCAAGTGGGATGGAGCAAGTGTAATGTCACTGTACAATATAAATGTTATACAAAAGCAAATGATTTAGGTGGATCTTGTAGTACAGATTACAACTCATTTCTTAAATCTATGCATAAGACTCTTGATCAGGTACAACGTAATCCTGTACTTTTTAAACAGTTATCTGTAATAGATAGGAAAATGTTTCATGCAGGGCAGTCATTTTGTAACAAAGTAACAACTAAAGTAGAGGACTGTTATTTTGTGTGTGGTAAAAAGGCATATAAATGGTTACCTGAGAATTGGTCTGGCAGTTGTTTTTTGGGATACCTGGTTCCGGCCATACGACACAATGCAGCTTTACCTCAGGGAAGTATTCGAAATACCTGAGATGTAACCAAAAAGACTGTTAAGAAACCTGAGAATCCAGTGGGACAGATCGAAGCGGGCTGGAAAGACCATCATAATGTGGGAACCAAACTTATGCACATGGACTTGAGTGATGCTGTCATAGCGTGGGCAGGCATATTACCTGCATATGGCGCAGTAAAATCGATTTGGGAGCTGTGAAAACTGTCTAAACTTCTCGAAGTAATGAGTAATGCAACTTTCTCTGCTCTTAAACTGATAACTGATGAACTGAATGCCATGAGAACTGTAGTGCTCCAAAACTGAATGGCTCTTGACTTCACCCTAGCGGCGAGGGGTGGGACGTGCGCTTTAATCAAAGAAGAATGCTGTGCATTTATTCCTGATCATCAGCATGAGATTAATGATCATCTTGAGGTAATTCAGCAAGTGTCAGCCATGACCAAACCAGGCCCAAACCCTCTGACAGACTTTTTCCAGAATGTGTTTGGGGGGTGGGGTTCCATCCTAATGAACATATTGATTGCCATTGGGGTAGGATTACTCCTAATAGGAGTTTGTGTTTGTTGTGGAATCCCCTGCATGAAGAAATTAATCAAAGAATTCATAGACATATTAGTATCTGAGACTATGTATCAAAGTACTGAATTTGAAGAGCTGCTAGAATGTGAAACACTTTCATAAAAGTTTAAACTGAATGACTTTCTTAACTGCAAATCCTGATTGGGAGAGATTAGGAAAAGAAGCAAACTGTTTATTCTTTTTTGAAAATAGAATTAAAAAGTATTAACAGGAGGGAAATGTTAGAAAAATATGTATTAATGTGTGTATGCTTAATGCTAATTAATAGTCAGAAGAATTAACACGTTTTTCATTCTATTTTACATGCACTGTGTTATATAAATTGAGTTTCATATAAGACTGAAAAAGATGCTTTTTGAAAACTGCAGTATGCTTTCTGAAACTTGCAAGGTGCCCTCTGACCTAGTAATTGCTAGCACAGCAATATTCATGTTTATGCCTTTTGGAAATGTACTTGAGAAGCAGGTGCTTATCTGCTAGGTCAGGAACGAATGAATGAACAATACTATATTCTGTAAATGTAATGATTCTAAACAATCAGCTCTGTTCAAAGCATGAGAACATGTACAGCTGAAGAAGCTTAGAGATAAAGTAGACAAAGAATTATTAGAGAAATGAACTGTTAGCTTTGTGCTTGAATTAACCATAGTACCTTGAATGGTAACATAACATGTATCTAACTGGTGGTAATCAAGGCCACGTTGTTTTCCTCAGGAAGTTTCTCACAAAAATTGATAAGTCAGCAGAAATTCATGGGACTGATGGTCAACAAGTGATGATGAAAAGACTGGTAATTTATTACATCAGCTTGGTAGGCAATGTCTAGTTAGAGAATGTATAAAAGTGAAAGTATTTCCTGTTTCTAGTTAGACAAACTCTGTAATAGCATGTTTTTGTCTCCTTGCTGCAAGATTAAAGTGCCTTAACCTGAACCTACCGTGTTTTGATCATTTTTAAAGTATATTTTCGTTTGACAGTATCTGTAACCCAAAAGATAGGACTCAGATGTGTGCTGAACTAGCTGCGGATGGTATCACAAATACACCCTGATCCTGTGAAAATAGCTAACATATTAGCTGACAGATTTGGTTAAAACTTCACCCCTCTGTCCCCTCCAAGCATTACTCAAAGCATCCCCTCTTCATCTCCCCATCTTGCATCTCCAAAGAGCAAGTCATTAATGCTCTCTCCAAGGCCAAAAACACAGCTTCTATGGGACCCGATGGCATCCCAGGTTGCATTTTAAATGGTCTAAAACATGAGTTAGCAGCTCCATTAGGTACTCTTCTTAACCACAGCCTGATTACTGGTTTTGTCCCTGCTGAATGGCAAACAGCAACCATCATCCGCCTTCATAAAGGGGGTACAGCACAAACACTGGAAACTACAGACCCATAAGCTTAACCAGCCTTATCTGTGCAACCATGGAATGAATAATCATGGACCTTATAAATAAGGATATAGTTGATCTCCAAACCCTTGATCCAACACAGTTTGGTTTGTCAAAGGCAGGCCATGCCTGTTAAACCTTGTGGACTTCTTTGAGAATGTCACCAGAGCCATAGGTGAAGTTATATCTGTGCATGCAGCCTACCTTGAATTAGCCAAGGCCTTTGACACAATCCCACCTTTGGGCATCATTGATAAACTCTCCCAGTTGAATATCAACCATTATGTTGTCAAGTGGGTTACTAACTGGCTCATCAACAGATCACACTCAGTCAAAATTGGGGACTTTACCTCTACCAACAGACCTATCACTTGTGGGCTTCCACAGGGGTCAGTGCTGGATCCCCTATTGTTTGAAATATACTTCTCAGAAGTTCAGGCCAAAACAGAGGGGCTGTGGCTATCTAAGTTTGCTAATGACTGCAAATTAGGTGCAATCATCGAATCCCCACGCAATATCAATATACTTCAAGAGGGACTTACACAAACCAGTGATTGGTGCTAAAGCCATGGACTCAAACTCAATGCTAAAATGCATTATTTTCCCCTTCAGTAAAAATAATATCCTTGCAGATCATCATATAAATAATAATACCCTAAGTAACAACTCAATAGTGTGAGACTTCAGAACGCAAGTTGACTGTAGCCGTAACTTTGACCACCATGTGTCTACTGTAGTAAGAAAGGCATTCTACGTTGCATACCTCATTAGTAAAGGCATTGCCTCAAGAGCAAAAGCAATCATAACTCCCTTGTACTAGACACTCATCAGGCCAGTAACTGAGTACAATGCTCCCTTTGGTATGTACCCTACCAGGCATCTGCATTAACTTGAGAGACCTCAGAGATTTCTAACCAAGAAAATTCAGGGTCTCCAGACAGACTGAAGTTACTATCACTGTACTCAGTAGGATACAGACTACTTAAAGGAGACTTGTGCCTGGCCTACAGAGCAATCTTGGATCCAAACCTAATGGAAATGCTGCATATCTGCAAGTTGAATGGGACAAGGGTCACCCGATCCAGGGACCTTAACCTTTCCTGCAATGTAACTAGGACCTGCTGGAGAGACAGACATGTCTATCAGAGGTTTTCACTCCTCTGGAATCGGCTACCAATTCACATGAAACAGAGCCCCTCTGTGACCCTTTTTAAGCATAGCCTTGATGACTGGATGAGAAACTGTAAACCTCTACTGACTGTGAAGCTTATATGGAATTTACGGTTTCATCTATGACCTCCATATCTCAAAGGGTCAGAGGTGAAATTGTAAATTCCTGCTGGGGATTTCATTTATGACCCTCTTAGATACGGGCAGTCATTGCTAGCTAGTATCTTGAGTTTTGGCAAGATTCTTTATATTGGGTTTCTCTAGAATTATATTGGGTACGCATGGCTAGGCTTATAAAGACCTTCTGGTCAATAGCCCAGTAACCACCTATGAACCTATGTAAGTGTCAGTGAGAAACAGATGGGTACTTACAGATCATGCACAAGCAGAAACATGAGTTAATCATCAGTGTTAAAGAGGCCAGTATCAACAAGAGGAAACATGAGATAGACATCATTACAAGATGGGTCGGTATTTGTAGTTTATGTGTAACAGGTATACAGTCTAGTCAGTGCATGTATTCTTAGCACAGGATTTCATAATTTACATCTGGAGAGGTAAGACAGCATTTGTACAGTTTATATAAGAGGAAAATCAGCATTTATGCCAGTAAATAGCTAAATAGGGAGATATAGCAACACAAAAGGAGAGGGAGTATCAATATTCGTCAAAGATACTCACACCTCCAGGTTGGTGGCACAGCACGAAGCATCAGAGACTATCCATGTGCAACTAACAGTGGGTAAAACTGCCTTCCAGTTTATAGCCTGCTACAGACCACCCTCCCAAACCCAGGAACCCCACTCAGCCTTCCTGAGAACACTGGAAAATATGAAGGTCTCTCCAAACACCATTATATTGGGCGACTCCAACTACCCTAACATAGACTGGGAGCATTACTCTAGCTCCAAAACCCTAGCCCAAAGGTTCCTAGAATTTATAAACTCAAATGCTATGGAACAACTTGTTGCCACTCCCACAAGAGGGGAAAACATACTGGACCTGATCATCACCAACATGGGGACTCTATGCTCCAGACCAGAAGTGTATCCCTCACTGGTAAGATCAGACCATAAACTAATCTCACTAGATATTCACATTCCGACCCCAGCCCCTGCTCAGAAAACCACAGTGAAAAACTTCTCTAAAGCAAATTTCACACTCCTCAAAACCGAGGTGGAATCCTTCAAAGCCCCTGGGCCTGTGGAAAATACGGCCCAGACCGCAGAATCCTTTATAAACGCATTCTATGAACACCTTCAGGAATGCATGGATCATGCAATCCCAAATAAAACCAAGACCCAATCCTCCAAAGTTAGTCCTGTCTGGTGGACCCCAGCCATAAACAAACTATACAATAGAAGGAGGAAGCTACTACATGATAGAGCAAAATCCCAAAAAGGGAAGGCATCTCTGATCAGTATTAGCAAAAAACTACAGGCACTCATAAAATCGTCTAAGGCCAGCTTCGAGAGAAAAATTGCACAGAACACTAAGGATAATCACAAGGCTTTCTTTAGTTATGTTAGGAACCTGGGTGGAATTCCCAGATATGCTCAGAATTAGTCCAAAATGACAAAAAATACACCGAACCCACAGACATTGCCAACATCCTAGCTGATAGGTTCAGCGCAAACTTCTCCCCCCCTTCCCCACCAAAAGGGCAAATATCTATTCCAGCAGAGTGCTGCCCCCCTGACATCTCAGATGCTCAGGTAAGAGCCGCCCTCTCCAAAGCAAAAAACACAGCATCAATGGGACCAGACGGTGTCCCAGGCTGCATCCTACATGAACTCCAAGAAGAACTAAACCCAAACATAAAACTACTGTTCAATCTCAGCCTTACTACAGGATATGTACCCAAAGAGTGGTGTACAGCAACAGTGGTCCCTCTCCACAAAGGTGGTGCCACAACAGATCCTGGAAACTATCGCCCCATAAGCTTGACAAGCTTGGTCTGCAAAGCTATGGAAAGGATCATCATGGACCTCATAAATAAAGATATTGGGGACCTACAGACAATGGATCCTACCCAGTTCGGCTTTGTTAAGGGCAGATCCTGCCTCTTAAATGTGTCTGATTTCTTTGAAACAGTTACCAAGGCCATTGACAAGGGGAAGGTGGTCCACACATCCTATCTGGACGGCATTATAGATAAGCTCACCAGCTTAAATATAAACCCCTATGTCACTAGATGGGTTGCAAACTGGCTCAAGAACAGAACCCACATGGTTAGAATTGCTGGAGCCATGTCAGACTCCAAACCAGTTACAAGTGGCATCCCAGTCCATGGACCTCTCTTCTTTGGTATATATTTCTCGGAGGTACAGGCTAACACGAAGGACTGTGGCTGACCAAGTCGCCATAATAGACTCTCCAGCCGACACAAGCACCCTACAAAAGGGCCTCATAGAAACAGACAACTGGTGCCAGAGCCATGGCCTCAAGCTAAATGTCAAAAAGTGTATAGTCATCCCGTTTGGCAAAACAAAGTGCCCACAAATTACCACATAGGTGGTAATCCATTAGAAGAAGTAATTAGGGACCTGGGGACCCAAGTTGATAGCAATCTCTCATTTGACAACCACGTGGCCAAAGTGGTTAGAAAAACATTTTATATAGCCCACCTAATCATGAAGGGATTCACATCTAGATCAGAGGAGGTCATCGTGCCTATTTACTCATCCCTCATCAGGCCCATAATTGAGTACAATGCCCCTTTTGGGATGTACCTTACCAGACACCTGCAGCAACTAGAAAGACCCCAAAAGTACCTCACCAAGAGGATCAAAGGGCTCAAACAGATGCCATATGCTGCCCGAGAAACTCCAGCTCTACTCTGTGGCATACACGCCTGCTCAGAATAAAGCCATGTCCAACCCGGAATTAATGGACATGCTGCACCTCAGAAAATCCAAATCCCATCGAGCTACGCGCTCAAGAGACTTGAACCTCAGCACTGCAATAAATAGGACATGCTGGAGGGACAGGTTCATAACCCAGAGGCTCCCTTCACTCTGGAATAAAATCCCATTCCAGGTTAGGCAGAGTCCCTCATTGACTCTCTTCAAGAGGAATCTTGATGAGTGGATGGGAGACAGTAGGTTTACCCCGGGTATCACTTCTGTGTCACAGTTAGACAGAGGCACAGTATACTAACCTCGAAAAAGGGCATAGCAAAATTAATTTAAAATGGGTGGCGAAAGCCAAACACACTCTGGCTAGGCTTATAAATGCCCTAGAGCAGATAGCCTAGTATGAACCTATGAACCTATGAACCTATGAAAGGAAATATCAGGTGATGTCTTGAGGGGTAAGATGAATGTGATGGGAGGAGATATAGAATTTGCATGATCTCCATATGTCTGTGTGTGGTTCATCCCACTTCTCCTCAAAAATCTATGCTGGTTGTTTCCACCATAAGCTCCCCTAAAAAACTGAACAGTCATGGGGTGCAGGGGCACCATCTGTGTGGTATCTATCAGGAGAAAAGTTATTTAGACCAACCACTTTAGACATCAGCGATGTGCCCTCTAGATAGGAGAACACGGATCACAGACTGCTGATTATGTAAGGGCTAGCCACTCAGTGCTGTAAAAACTGGCTCTAGGTGATTTGGTTACAATTACTATTATTGCCAAAAAATGGATATGGGTATTTGCTGGTAATAATTTGGTTGAGGACCTGACTTGTGCCAGAGACCCATGATAATTGTGATAGGGGTTTATGTGCCTCTCTTGGCCAGTGTGTACCTGCCATAAAACCTAGCAGCCCTGGGTCAATACGCTACTAGCTGGTGTCCAGTAGTCTGGCTTGGGTTACTCAGGATAGCTGTATTGATTGAAATCTAGATGTAAACCCAATCACCCTGCCAATCATGAACTAAATATTTGTACATTCAGTGTAGTTTCACTGAGAGGATATAGCAGTTTGGAAGTGAACAACATGACAATAAAGAGGCGGTTGGACATCCTGTGTGTCCAGGAGTCAAGATGGAAGAGCAGTTCAGCAAAAGTCAAAGTCCTGTGGCTTGGGATCCATAGTCTATTCATTGCAGGGACTAGAAATAGTGCTGGAATTATGGAGAGGGAGAGGCTTCTGAAGACAGTGAGGGATATCATCAGAAGTAGTGATAGATTCATGGCAGCCAAACTCCAGTGTAAAGCTAGGGTACTGTTCATACCCTCAGCCTATGCCCCACAGAAGGGTCATGATAGGAAATGAGAGCATTCAGGCAGCAGTTACAGGACCTACTAGATAAAGCAGGACAACATGAGCTGGTGTTGATAATGGGGTACCTCAATGCTCATATTAGGACAAACAGAACAGGATATGAGGACTGCCTTGGCTCACATGAGTGGAGCAACAGGAATAAAGACAAGAGGTAATTCGAGACTTCTGTCTGGCAAAAGAGTTGATGGTGGTCAACACATGCAACAATGCAGTCAAAAGAATATAAGATCAGCCATCATGCAACTCAGGTAAACTTCATCCTAGTAAGAAAGGACATTGGGGTAGAATGTGAGATTGTAAAATCATCTGCAGTGAAACAGTTGGCCCACAGCATACACCACTAGTGGCCACAATCAGTTCCAAGCAGTGGTCAGACAGAGACTAGGCAGAGAAACTAGACCTCAGAAAGAACAAATAAGTTTAGTTGAAGAAAAATGGAAGCATTTCTAAACAACTTGTGTGAAGACTTTAGAACAGATATGTAGCAGAGCCAGGTATGTGACTAAGGTGCATAAGGAAAGCTGGTAGTAGAATGCAGACGTCCAGAAAGTTATCAAAAGAAGGAATAAGTGATGGGCATAGCAGGCCAGAAGAAAGATGGACTCCTAGGCTTATTGCACCATACATTTCTGGTTTTGTTGCTCATAATATTGCCATAAACATGGAACAGAAGTCTAGGTTTCTTCTTTAAACCTAAACTGTTTCAGACATAGCTATACTTGTCTAACATTAAATTTGCTCACAATTTAACCAAAATTAAATCCTACCTTTACTATACACTCCTTAAGCTCTGCGGTGACATCCACCCTAACCCTGGGCCTAACATTAGTCAATCCCCATCATCAACCCATATTCCAAGTTCATGAAATATGCTTACATTTATCTCAGTAAACATACGTAGCATGTGCAACAAAGTCTCTGAGTTGCATGCTTGGATAAATAAACAGTCTCTTGACATACTAGTAATCAGTGAAACCTGGCTTAAGTCACACATAAAATATCCCAAAGTACTTCTTCCTGGCTTTAATATGTTCAGAACTGACCAACTTAAAAGAAAAGGAGGCACTGTTGTGGTAATATAACCAAATTCTATCTTCCTAATCCCTCACAACCAATCCATAGTCTCCTTTGACATAGCCAAACTATTGATCACCTACCTTAACTTAAACAACAATAAAAGTCTCTGCATTATAGCAGTATACATACCCTCTGGCAATAACTTATCCACTCTGTAAAGTATCCTATCATGGGTGTCAACAAATATCTTTCTGGAAAGAGTAATATTAGATGATGTTAACATTGACGGGCAGAAACTTGACTCTCAGTTCCCCACAGATAATGTTAACCTATTTGGATTTTCTCAACTAATTACTCACTCAACCTTTACCAACTCAGCAAACCAAAGTGGCTCAATTATAGATTGGATTTTGGTCTCCCAACCTAGCAATTTCTCTCTGCCCAAAACACTTATAGCCACAATTACTGATCACCACTCCATCTGCACAACCAGGCATATCTCTCATTCATGCAGACAACATACCTACAAGACAGTATGAAAGTTATCCAACTTTGACCAGCAGGCCTTTACAAATATGTTAAACTCCATTAATTGGCCTTTCCTTAAATACTTACTACTAGATGATGCAGATGAACGATTTAATTCTACATTCCTAAACACTTTAGACAGTTTAGCTCTCACCAGAAGTAAGAGAGTCAAAACCAACTATATTTCTTGGATTTCTATATATAGCAGATCAGTCATGCAAACGAAAGACAAGGCATGGATAACCTACCTAAAATACAAAACGTATAATAATCTACAGCATTTCAAAGCATTGTGCAACCTTTTAAAGAAACAGGTTAATTTAGTCACAAAAACAATTCTATGCAAACCCACTAGATCAGCACAAACCCAGTCCCAAACCTTTCTAGCACACTATCAAAAAAATCCTACAGCAAGGAAGCCAGTCCTCCAGCCCTCATGTGATAGTACCTCCTCAGACATAGCATTTCAGTTTAACTCTTACTTCACCGATAGCATAGCTTCCATCAATACCAAATTCCCTGCATCACCGTCTACTTTTTCTCAGTCTCTTACAACCTGCCAATCGATATTCTCACTTTAACCAGCTTATACTTCCTTTATCAAATCCCTCTTATGCAAACACAAGCCATGTTCCTTCTCTGCAGATACTTTTCCTAATGAATTCTTAAAAACGGCAGCTGACTCAGTTGCTTACCCAGTCTCTATATTCATTAATAGATCTATCAAGGAAGCATATGTACTTTCCCTGTGGAAGAAGTCCAACATCCTTCCTCTCCACAAAAGTGGCACCTCCACAGAAATCTCTAATTATAGGCCGATTGCTATTCTTTGACCACTATCAAAACTTCTAGAGAAATGTATTCACAAACAATTTCTTCAATACCTACTCGACAATGATCCCCAATTCAGACCAGCACACAGTATTATCACTGCTGTACTATCCTTTACTGACACCATCAGTAAAGCTCATGACTCAGGAAACTTCGACTCATCTTTGTTCTTAGACCTATCCAAAGCCTTTGACACCAACTCCCACTCCCAACTATTATCTCAACTATCTGTTCTGGGCTTAACTGAAGCGTTCTTACAATGGTTCACTAGCTATCTCTCTAACAGATATCAATCCATAAAATGGGATTCTAATTTCTCTCCTTACTTTATTCCTTATTTCTTAGCACTGGGGTAACCCAAGGCTCAATACTAGGTCCACTACTTTTCAACATTTTCATTAATCATCTTAATACTGACACCAAAAATCCACCCTTATTCAATATGCCAATGACTCTGCTTTAATGTACTCCACTGGTAATCTGACTCATCTACAGAGCTTAACTCAAGAAGCATTCAGCTCCATTGAGTCCTAGTTTACCAACAAAAATCTACTACTTAATCCCCCCAAAAAACTAAACTTCTACTATTTTTATCAAAACAATTTTCTCCAAATACTTCTAACTTTGCTATTACTTCTCTGAGCAATACTTCAATAGATGTGGTTTCACACTCTAAATGTTAGATGTAACTATTGACAATGATCTTATGTGTGACCTACATATCAGCAAAAGAAAAATAATAATAATAATAATAAAAATTGGGCATGATGTATAGGGCTAAGAAATTTATCTCCATCTTCACAAGAGTGACCCTTGTCACCGCCAGTAGATCAATATGTATGTATGTACCTTTATGAAGCTATCCAAGGGCTTGCACAAGTGTATAAATACTGAGCACATGAAAGCCTGACTGCCATTTTGTAGTTAGCTATTAAGATGTAAGCAAGTATGTAGGTAAGGTCTGTCTGTTAACTAGTTTGTTCGTACTTTATGATGCTGCTATCCATCCTGATGTGTTTCTATGTATTAAAGCATCTAAATGAAACCCCCTGCCTGCTTGTCATTTATGTTAGAGAAGGACGAGCGACATGGTGTCAGAAGTGGCATGTCTAAAGAACATGGAGTCAGAACTGGCATATACAAAGGACATGAAGTTAGAGGTGGCATGGCCAAAATGACATAAGGCACTTACTTAGAACTGATGGAATATACAAGAGTGAATCATCCCTAAAATGTCCATACCTCACAAAACAGGTTAGAAATTAATTTCAGATATTAAAACTTGCTCCATACAGAACATTCTAAATTATATTTGCATAAACTGATATGTATGATATTGATAAAAAATATTTGAATTTCTATGGAAAATGTTTGAAATAAAGTCCGAATTGCATAAAATTAATAAAATAGCATGTATTTTCATATTAAGCAAAAATATTCATGTTATCAGAAGTGTATAAAGCATTTGCATGTTTGTGCAACTGTTACAGTAAAGATATTTTGCAAAATTATGAGCCATTACATGGCATATTTTGCAAAATACAGCCATTACAGTGCATATTTCACAAAGTACAGTACTTTCAAGAGTTTATTGTGCATATGAATGTAGTTTGTTCATGCATAATTACAAGGTCCATATTTTCAGTGTGTTTGTGCATACCTTGTGGGCATGGCAGATGGATTTTGAAAACCAAGTGCACTTGTGTTTAACAGTAATATTGCTGAGAACTTGGGAGTGTCTGAGCAAGAGTACTACATTTTCATACAGACTGCATCGTCTAATAAAGATAACCATACAAAGGTATTTATTCTACTTAATTTAGCTGGGTCAGAAGCCATAGAAAGGGAGCGTTCATTTGTGTATGCACCTGCTATCTATACAGGGGAAGGGGAAAACTGCCATATTGTTGTGCTGGCTGAGTCAAGGGAGGACCCTGAATGCTTAAAATGTAAATTTATGGAGATGTGTTACCCCCAGACAAATGTTACAATGGAAAGTCACTTATTTTACACAAGGGATCAAAAGCATAGTGAAATTTTTGCAGCATATATAACTGACCTGAGGAACAAGGCTAAAATGTGCAGATTTGGTGACGTAAGGGATGAGTTGATAAAAGACAGACTTGTGTGTGGCATAAAAGATGATGCTGTGAGAAAGATTTTGCTTGATGACAGTGATTTAACTTTGAATAAGGGCATTGAGAATTTGTCAGATATACGAGCTTACAGTAAAGCACACAAATATGCTTACAGATGAGAATAACTCTAGAAGGCACAATGATAAAGCTCATGTTGATAGTATGCAGCATGTGGTTAAAAGAAACAGACCCAAGCGCATGGCAGCAGCTGTAGCCCCTGCAGCACTCACTGGTAAACTCCAGAACTTTCCAGCAAATTCCAGAGTTTGCACAGTCTCAGTGAAGCATAAGAGTAAGTTAGCAAACTCAAAGCATGGGCCCCAACCCAGTTTCATTGCCAACTGTCATAATTGTGGTGAAAATCATGAATCTAAAAGGGAAACAATTTTAGCTTTTGGTCAACAATACCACAAATACAATAAGTGGAATCATTTCAAAAGGTTTTCTAAATCAAAAGGCCCACGTTCTTTTATCAAAAGGGAACATTTTAAGAAGTGAGTTGATCAGTTAGACAGTTGCAACCCTACTCTACGTTGATGGTGTGTCAGTGCTTCATGAAACGGTCAATGCAATAGATATAAGGGCAAAGAATAAAGTATTTTGTACTGTTTGGATAAATGGCAAACCCATAGAATTTATTGTTGACACAGGTTCCAATTGCAATCATATGTCAGCAGAAATATTTACTAGAGTGTTTCATGGTGAAAGGCATGATTTGGCAAGGTGTGCAAAGCTTATTGCTTCTGGAGGTGAAGAAATTCAAACTGAAGGCTCAGTAGTGCTTTCATGTTACTCTGCTGGAAGAAGCTATGACTTATTATTTTATGTGGTCAAAAGGCAGGTCCCATCATTATTAGGACTCAGAGACAGTTTAAAAATGGGACTGATTTCATTTAATAAGGAAATCCACCATGTTAGCTTAAAAGACCACTACTCTAATCTTGCCCATCACACTTGTTCTACCTATGCTGATCTTTTTGAAGACAAACTAAGCAAACATCCAGTTGTGTACTCCATGAAGTTAGACCGAGAGGTCAGTCCAGTTATCAGGCCAGCACATAAAGTTCCAATAGCCATGCAGGACAGAGTTAAGGACAAGCTACATAAAATGGTGTGACAAGGTGTGATTTGTCCAGTTGCAACTCCAACTGAATGGGTATCTTCCATGGTGGTAACTCATAAGAAAAGCTCAGATGACATCAGAATATGTATTGATCCACGAGATTTGAACAAAGCACTAAAATGAGCTCATAATCCAATGCACACAGTTGAAGAAATTGCAGTCTCAATGCCAAATGCCACTGTTTTTTCTGTCTTAGATGCAAAGAGTTTATTTTGGCAAATTCAGCTTGACAAGAAATCCTCATTGCTAATTATGTTCAGTGCTCCATTTGGCAGGTACAAATTTATGAAAATACCATTTAGGATAAATTCTGCAAGTGAAGTCTTTCAATGTGCAATGGAGCAACTTTTTCTGGGTATGCTTGTGCTATTATTGTAGACGACATACTAGTAGGAGTTAATGGTGAAGCTGAACATGACAGAAACCTCAGAAAAGTTCTAGAAAGGCACATCAAGTGAATCTTAAGCTCAATCCACACAAATGCAAATTCAGGCTGCAAGAAGTTACTTATGTTGGTCATTTATTTACCAGTACAGGCCTATGACCAGAAGACAATATTCAAGCCCTGCAATATTTTCTTGGCATGGTCAACTACCTCGGCAAGTTCATTCCAGATTTGAGCCAACTTTCAGCACCACTCAGAGAGCTGACATGTAAAGATTTATCCTGGTCTTGGTTAGAGCAACACCAAAGAGCATTTGATGTCCTGAAACAGAGAATTGCTGGTCCACCAATGCTCAGATACTATGATGTTCACAAACCACTTACACTTTTCTGTGATGCTTCAAAATTTGGTCTAGGTGCAGTCATTCTACAAGAAGATCAATCTGTTCCTTATACATCGAGAACTCTTACCCAAATTGAGATGCAGTATGCCTAGATCGAGAAAGAGGTTTTGGCAATTGCGTTTGCATGTTCAAAGTTCCATGATTATGTTTATGGTAGACCTATCCAGATCGAAACAGAACACCAACCTCTAGTCATTATCTTGAGAAAGCCAAAGCATTCATCTCCAGCCAGATTGCAACATATGATGCTAAGATTACAAAAGTACAATTTCAATCTTGTCTACAAGAAAGGCAAACTTCTTTATCTTGCTGATACATTATCCATATCACCCAGAATCACCACAGAACAGCATGAGAATGAGAATCTTGATTTTGAAGTCATGGAAGTGAGAAATCTTTCTTCCACACATCTTGATGAGCTGAGAGATCACACAGCCATTTATCCAGTTTTACAGAAGGTCAATCCCATAGTCAAACAAGGATGGCCATCAAAGCAATCTAGTTTACTTCAAGAAGTGAGACCTTATTTTCCATACTGAGATGAGATTTTGTCTGACAAAGGTATCATAATGACTATCTTGCATCGTGGTCACGCAGGAGTTGATTCTACCAAAAGAAGGGTGAGAGGACTAGTATTTTGGCCTTCTATTTCACAAGACATTGAGAGAGCACTTTCTTCTTGTTCAGTGCATAATAGTACAAAGCCACATCAACAGGAGGAACTGCTTCAGCTTAACTAGATTGCAGAACTACCTTGGTCGACAGTAGTCACTAACATATTCAAGTGGGATGGCCAACTTATTTGGTGTTAGTAGACTCTCACTCCAATTGGTTCGAGACTGACCTGCTTCCCTAGCTGCTCGCTAGATGTTAACCTAGCATCTAGTATTGTCATTACTAAGATGAAGTGTTGTTTTGCAGTACATGGTAGCCCACACAAAGTTATTTCTGACAATGGCATGCAGTTTACAAGAGAAAAGTTCAAAAGATTTGCTGAAGGGTGGGACTTTACTCATGTCACAAGTACTCCAGAGTACCTGCAGTCCAATGGTTTGGCAGAATGTGCAGTTCAAAGTGTAAAACAGTTACTAGAGAAGTCAAAACAAGGCAATAGTGATGTTTTCCTGAATCTCAGAAATGTTCCTTGTGATAAAATTCTTGGTTCACCTGCTCAGAGACTTCTGTCGAGAAAAACCAGAACCACATTACCAATCAGTAGTCAATTGTTGATTCCATGTGTCAAGCACAACAGATCAGTGAAAGCCAGTCTATTGAAGAAGCACCTAACACTGAAGTCCTACTACAATAAGACCAGCAAACCACTCAATCCATTACGAGAGAGCAATGTGGTGAGGATGCAAACATCTAGATGTTATGATCGGATTGGTATTGTGAAGAATATTGGTCCAGAGCTGAGATCATGCACTGTTGAATTGCAAGGAACAATCTTAAGGTGGAATCGGAAACATTTGAGTCCAGTGTTCAAGCCTATACCAAAGCACAAAGCCTGTAAAAAAGACTCTTTATCTCAGAATGAGTTGTCTGGTGTTCCAATTCCAGAGGACATTCCCATTCATGTGATGAAGCCAGAAGTTCCTGATATGAGTTGTGTACCGCAGACTGTCCCCATTGTTAAATTTGGTCCAAACTGTTATGTTAAGAGATATGGTCACACCTCTAAACCCTGTAACAGATATGAAGCAACTTGGACATGAACATTGTGCTTTGTTTCTAATGTCTATAGTAATGCATGTCTAGCTCTAACATTGTTTTTTCAAAGGGCGAACTTTTTAAGAGGGAGGATGTAGATCAATATGTGTGTATGTACCTTTAAGAAGCTATCCACGGGCTTGCACAAGTGTATAAATACTGAGCACGTGTGAGCCTGACTGCTATTTTGTAGTTAACTGTTGAGATGTAAGCATGTTTGTATGTAAGGTCTGTCTGTTAACCAGTTTGTTTGTACTTTATGATGCTGCTATCTATTCTGATGTGTTTCTATGTATTAAAGCATCTAACCGAAACCCTCCGCCTGCTTGTCATTAATGTTAGAGAAGGACGAGCAACACCACCTATCTCTTACTCTCCCTTCTGTATGCTTCACTTATTCTAACCAATCTTCAGTCTTCCCTCAAAGTAAAACGTAATCAATGTTGTAATAAAATAGCTAAATTTGCCACAGGGCAAGCCCACTAATCTCACCTCTGCTCTGTTATCAAGTCCCTAAATTGACTAGAACTACCCCACCTTCTAACCTTTTAGCAACTAACACTAACACAAAATATTCCTCATTTTTTCAAACTACATTATCATTACTTCAACACTATGTTCCATCCCGTGACCTATGTTCTTCTCACAAGTATCTACTATCTATTTACAAACCTCAAAGATCTAATGGTGTTAGTCTTGTACTCTCACTGTGTTGCCAAATCATGGAAGAGCATTCCAGAATCAATCAGATTTACATCCCACTACTATTCTTTCAAGTCTAGACTAAAAGACCATCTAACCGATAATTGGATCTGCCCATGCTTCACTCCATCTTAGTACTACTTACTACTCCCTTTAACCCAGTCTTAATGTACTTTCTCTTGATCTGTCCTACTTCCCTTCCTGCATTATCTACCTTCTAGCTTCCTTTCGGTAAATTTACTACAAACTATTCTAGCCAGAAAATGTATCTAGTGTGATCAAATTATTACTTATTCTGTCATATACTCTTCATGCATTAATAAGTAATATATATGTTAGGAATTTCTCTTGTACCTTATTCATAGGTTCATAGGTGTGTACTAGGCTAATGGCTGTGGAGCCTTTACAAGCCTAGCCCATAGGATTACCCTGGCAATGTGCCACCTGACCTTAGTTTCCAGTGCCTCTGTCGAGTAGAGCCACTGGAGTGATCCATGGGGTAAATTGTCTATTTCCCATCCACTCATCAAGATTTCTCTTGAGAAGGCCAGTGAGGTGTTCTGTTTGACATGTATGGGAAGTCTGTTCCGTAGCATGGGCAGTCTCTGGGTTATAAACCTGTTCCTCCAGCACATTCCGTTGATTGTGATAATGAGGTTGAGGTCTCTGGAGAGTGTGGTGTGGAGGGATTGGGATTTCTTTAGATGTATATAATGTGTTTTCAACTTTTTGCTTCCTTATTATGATACTCACAAATTGCAATGCTGCTTTTTATGTGTATAGAATGTCCTAACCATATTGTTTACTTCTCACTGTGTAGCACAAACTGTACTTTTGTGTTATTATTTTAGTCTTTGTAACCAACCCAGCCACTGAGGATGCACAAGCCAGTGCATTTCTTCATGCCGGTCCCAAGCCCGGATAAATGGGGAGGGTTTCGTCAGAGAGGGCATCCGGCGTAAAACATCTGCCAAGTGAGATATGCGGAAACAATACAGATTTACATACCGGATCGGTTGAGGCCCGAGTTAACAACAACTGCCACCAGTACTGTTAACCGACAGGGTGCTGGCAGAAATTGGGTTACTGTTGGCCAAAGGAGGAGAAGGAGAAGAAGAGGGGAAAGGCATGCCTGAAGGCAGGAAGAGAGGAGAAAGGTTAGGAGTGTGGTAGTGAGGGTAGGAACTTTGAATGTTGGCAGCATGATTGGTATAGAGAGAGAGCTAGCTGATATGATGGACAGAAGGAAGGTTGATATATTGTGTGTACAAGAGACCAGGTGGAAGGGAAGTAAGGCCAGGTGTATTGGAGGTGGGTTCAAATTGTTCTATCATGGTGTGGATGGGAGGAGAAATGGGGTAGGGGTTATCCTGAAGGAACGGTATACTAAGAGTGTTTTGGAGGTGAAAAGAGTGTCGGATAGAGTGATGTTTATGAAGCTGTAAATTGATGGTGTAATGATGAATGTTGTTAGTGCATATGCTCCGCAAGTTGGGTATGTGATGGATGAGAAAGAAAAATTTTGGAGTGAGTTGGATGAAGTGGTGATGACTGTACCCAAATGTGAGAGAGTGGTGATCAGAGCAGATTTCAATGGGCATGTTGGTGAAGAGAACGGGGGATGAGGAAGTGATGGGCAGGTATGGTGTTAAGGAAAGGAATGTAGAAGGTCAGATGGTAGCGGATTTTGAAAAAAGGATGGACATGGCTGTGGTGAATACGTATTTTAACAAGAGGGAGGAGCATAGGGTGACATACAAGAGTGGAGGGAGATGCAAACAGGTGGATTATATCCTATGCAAGAGGGCCAGTTTGAAGGAGATTGGAGACTGTAAAGTGGTGACGGGGGAAAGTGTAGCTAGGCAGCATAGAATGGTGGTCTGTAGAATGACATTGGTGATCAAGAAGAGGAGGAGGAGTGTGAGGGCAGCACCAAGGATCAAATGGTGGAAATTGAAAAAGGGTGATTGTGAGGTGGAGTTCAGGGAAGAGTTAAGACAGGCACTGGGTGGCAGTGAAGTGTTACCGAATAGCTGGGTAACTACAGCAGAGCTAGTAAGGGAGACTGCTAGAAAGGTGCTTGGTGTGACATCTGGACAGAGGAAGGAGGACAAGGAGACCTGGTGCTGGAATGAGGAAATACAGGACAGTATACAGAGAAAGAGGCTGGCGAAGAAGAAGTGGGATTGTCAGAGAGATAAAGAAAGTAGACAGGAGTATAAGGAGATGAGGTACATGGTTAAGAGAGAGGTGGCAAAGGCTAAGAATAAGGCATATGAAGAGTTGTATGAAAGGCTGGACACTAAGGAGGGAAAAAAGGACCTGTATCGATTGGCTAGACAGAGGGACCGAGCTAGGAAAGATGTGCCAGCAGGTAAGGGTGATAAAGGATAATGAGGGAAACATACTCACTAGGGAGGAGAATGTGTTTAACAGATGGCAGGAGTACTTTGAGGGGCTGATGAATGAAGAGAATGAGAGGGAGAGAAGGTTGGATGATGTGGGGATTGTGAATCAGGAAGTGAGTGGATTAGCAAAGAGGAAGTAAGGATAGCTATGAAGAGGATGAAGAATGGAAAGGCTGTTGGTCCAGATGACATACCTGTGGAAGCTTGGAGGTGTTTAGGAGAAATGGCAGTGAAATTTTTAACCAGATTGTTTAATGAAATCTTGGAAAGTGAGAGGATGTTTGAGGAGTGGAGAAAAAGTGTTTTGGTACTGATTTTTAAGAATAAGGGTGATGTGCAGAGCTATAGTAACTACAGAGGGATAAAACTGATCAGTCACAGCATGAAATTATGGGAAAGAGTAGTGGAAGCTAGGTTAAGAAGGGAGGTGATGATTAGTATCAGCAGTATGGCTTCATGCCAGGAAAGGGCAATGCAGATGAGATGTTTGCTCTGAGAGTGTTGATGGAGAAGTACAGAGAAGGTCAGAAGGAGTTGCATTGTGTCTTGTGGACTTAGAGAAAGCATATGACAGTGTGCCTAGAGAGGAGTTGTGGTACTGCATGAGGAAGTCGGGAGTGGCAGAGAAGTATGTAAGAGTGGTTCAGTATATGTACAAGGGCAGTGTGACAGCGGTGAGATCTGCAGTGGGAGTGACAGATGCGTTTAAGGTGGAGGTGGGATTACATCAAGGATCAGCTCTGAGCCCTTTCTTATTTGCACTGGTGATGGACAGGTTGACAGACGAGATCAGACAGGAGTCCCTGTGGACTATGATGTTTGCAGATGACATTGTGATCTGTAGTGAGAGTAGAGAACAGGTGGAAGAGACCCTGGAAAGGTGGAGATATGCTCTAGAGAGAAGAGGAATGAAGGTCAGCAGGACTAAGACAGAATATGTGTGTGTGTGAATGAGAGGGAGGATAGAGGAATGGTGAGAATGCAGGGAGTAGAGTTGGTAAAGATGGATGAGTTTAAGTACTTGGGATCAACAGTTCAGAGTAATGGTCAGTGTGGAAGAGAGGTGAAGAATAGAGTACAGGCAGGGTGGAATTGATGGAGAAGAGTGTCAGGAGTGATTTGTGACAGTCGAGTACCAGTAAGAGTGAAAGGAGGTAGTGAGACCAGCTATGTTATATGGGTTGGAGACAGTGGCATTGACAAAAAGGCAGGACTCAGAGCTGGATGTGGCAGAGTTAAAGATGTTAAGATTTGCACTGGGTGTGATGAGGGTAAACAGGATTAGGAATAAGTATATTAGAGAGTCAGCCCAGGTTGGACAGTTTGGAGACAAAGCCAGAGAGGCAAGATTGTGTTGGTTTGGACATGTGCTGAGAAGGGATGCTGGGTATATTGGGAAAAGGATGCTAAGGATGAAGCTGCCAGGTAAGAGGAAAAGAGGAAGCCCTAAGATAAGGTTTATGGATGTGGTTAGAGTGGACATGCAGGTGGTTGGTGTGACTGAGCAATATGCAGAGAACAGGAAGAAATGGAAACAGGTGATCTGCTGTGGCGATCCCTAACTGAGAAAAGCCGAAAGAAGAAGAAGATTTTAGTCTTTGTAACCAATGTCAATTTGTAATTATGTTTAATATGTACTGTGGAGCTTTTCTCCCCCAGGCCACTGCTGAAAATGGGCTCATACTCAGTTGAAATTTCCAGGTAAACAAATGTCAAATAAAATTAAATAAATAAACACCCTCATATGAAAGACTTATACAATAAAAATGTTAAAACAACAATATAGGGAAGAATTTGATTACTTGGAGTGATTAAAAAGTCTCATTGGATGAAAGATTTTTGATTCTCTTTGAATGACTGTCTTGCCAGGTCGCCCTGCCAGGGCAGGACAGTTTCTGCAGGACTGTCAGCTGATCAGCAGCCTGATCCAGAGTCCCACTTCCCAGCCAGCCTCCGCTTTGTTTGTTTGTTTGTTTGTTTGTTTTTTACCTCATAATTATAGGCCAAAAATTGCTAAACACTAAACACGGACGAGTGTGTGTAACACATTTTCCAGTTTTTTGATTTTTTTTTGCCCGATTGCCCCGCGCCGCATACACCCAAAATAAATAAACACGGAGCTATTTGTTTTTGTTTGAAACTGCAAAATGCTTAAAATACGAGAAGCTCCAGCTCCATGTTTAGTGCAGAGCTACTGAGTGAGCTTCAGTTCTTTACGTGGAACCGCATTCCCATTTTTTTTTTTTTTTTTTTTCTTTTGCGAAGACCTTTTTTTTTGGTCTTCACTTGCCGTGAGAGACCTTCTTTTTTTTTTGTCCCTACCTGGGGGTCTGGAAATCTGGCAACCCTGGTAATAGTCCTTGATATTGAGGCCTACTATTCAGCATCACAACAGCAGTCTAAGTTCAAATGACTGGATGTTGACAAAACAAAACATGAAGTTTTTGTGAGACCATGTGCATACTTCATGCAAAACTATGATAAAACTTAATGAAGATATAATCACCCACCATAACAGGATTGATAATCTAGAAAATAGGGGCCTCTGAAGAAATTTAAGGATGAAAGGAGTCCCTTACACAGTGGGAGATTCAAACATATGGCTGTTCTTTGATCATGTATTGAGAAGAGTGATGCTATCTCTATAATTCCTAAACCTTGCTATTTAAAGGTTTCAGAGAGTCAGACCAGTACAAAGGAGAGGGAGAAAGGGAACTCCATGCACTTTCATTGCATTCCTATTAGCCAAGATAAGAAAGTGGGTAATAAAACAAAGCTGCAGCAATAGAGGGTTACTGTGGAGTGAGTATTTCCTTCAGTTTATGACAGACTATTCCCAATGGTTATATCAACTCAGACAGTCTTTGACATTCTGTCAAAAAGGAGCTACATGACTAGGGATACAGGACACCACTGATATATTCAGTAATTTTGTAAGTTGTGAAGAATGGAAACAGAATTCAACTTTACAGGGGTGAAAATACAAATCAGTGCCATGGCAGAAGAGAATGAAGTGGGGACACTGGAATGACCAAGAGACAGAATATGAGTCGACACAAAAGAAGTACCAGAGGCCTATCTCCCCCTAGCACAATATCTGGGCCTAACAAGAAAAATCCTTCCCATGGCATAAGCTCTCCCATAAGCAGAGAAATACATCCTAAATCTAACTTTTCGGCAAAACAGTCATATGTCTCTCCACCATCTTGGGTGACTTGTTAGCCAAATCAGCCAAATCAAATAATTAAGATCTCAATGGAGGTACTATCAAGAAATGAGGAAATGCAAAAGGGGAAGAGACCTGGATCAGGATCTCAAAGGAAATATTATTAAAAGATGAGGAAATGCTAAAGGGGAAGAGCCCATGAACACAATCTTAGTGCAGAATGAAATATCAGGGGCCAAGAAACACTTGTAGATCTATGGAGTTTGAAACCTCACCTGAAAAGAACAGAACAACCGATGAAAAGAAATACTCTGAAGTTTTTTTTCTGGCTCATCTGATTCAGCAAACCAATACTGATGGACATTGACAGGTTTAGATAGACAGAAGTGCTGCAGATGGTTGGCTTTGTACATTAAAAGTCATGCGATCACCACATTATTTCTTCTTAGCCATTGATACAGGCCTTGGCTCATTGGACTGGATTTCTATGAAGCCTGATAACTTTATGGGACCCTTGGTGTAGTCAGTATAAGCCTAAAGTGCTATGTCACTGTAAATATGAAAAATGAACAATGAAAAGTGTCATTCCATTGTTTTATATAATCCATATTGCCAACACTATCTTACCATCCGTAACTTAGAACCATTGTTACGATGGGGGATTATGGAGGAATAAAATGTCATTTTTCTTATCATTTGTAGATAAGGACAACCGTCTTAGATTTTCTTTCCTTTATCCCTTTAGCAATTGGAGGTTCTACTAATCCTGCAGAAAAAAAGGATTTCACACAATGCATTAATAAATAACAATGCTGATGGTAGCAATATCTTTCGATGCCCTATAATTCCCTTACATGAGTCCCAGTGGTGTTCGTGGTATCTTTTCTCTATCAATGTACCAAACACATACAGGAGGTTAAGGTGCTGACCTTATCTGTTAATCTGCTACAGACTCATGTGGCCATAAGCAAGGACCTACCTATCTTCTTGGTTGGGGAAGCAAGTGAAACACACTTGAGTTGAGACCAGTCTGGTTATGCTGTTTATACTGTATACAGTTTATACTCATTGTATAGTTAATACTGCCTACATGGGTTGCATAGCTTTTAAATTGTCTTGCTACAGCATAACTACAAGGTACTTTTTTGGAATGATTAAGTTTACAGATTTAATGTTTGATGCTTAATCTTTAATGTTGGTTATTTATGCTGTTCTTCTTCTTTATGGAGTTCTGTTGGAGATATTTAACAGGGTGTTCTGTCTCCTTATGTGCCAGTATGTTTAACAGGACTGATGTGGGGGGGGTTCAAATGAAACTTAGGGTGGGTTTCATATTTTCCACAAGAGCCACCAAATGCTTTTGTCCAGGAGTAGATGCATCATCAGCACCCAAGGAATAATTTCTAGCCTGGGATAGCCCCTGGGCTTTTCAATGAGGAGGGGAGTGATTCCTCAGTACTCAAACACAGGTAGCAATAATGTAATTATCCCTTAGGTTTGCCTCTAAAGCACCACATCAAAATGTCAAACTCCTATCTTGGGACAAAGGGGGTAGTCACATCTTATCTGCAGTGCGAGAATCAAACAAAGGATTAAGAGACAGGAAGCAATGGTAATCTGTCTACAAGAGACAAAATTAAAGTTCAAAACGTTTAATAAGCTCACTTCCAGGAAATTTTGTAATGTGTATGCTGATCAGGGGAGTAAGAAGGGGTGTTCTTCTCATGATTCAGGCATCCCTGGAGGTTTAAACACACTGTGTCACTAGAAGCAGCATAGGTAGGTGACTAATATGGGATGTAAAAGTTAAACAATAAAGAACGAGTAACATGGAATCTGTGTGCCCTTAATGAGGCAGACAAACATTTTTATTGTGACCTACTAGAACGTTAGTCAAGGGTGGCTTCCCATTCCAAGTTTAGCAAACTAATGAGAGACTTCACTGTGGTACTTAAAAGTAAAAACAGACTGTATGGGAGGAAAAATGTCATTGACAATGCCAAGCCCTACTTAAATCTTGGAGGACCATCTACGACTGGATTGATGTGTGGACAGTATTGCAACCTGAAGACATAATCCAATCCTCTTCAGAAATCTAGTCCAACAGGAAAGAAGGATTAAGTTTATTCTTATTCAAAAGCAATTTTTGGTACAAGGTTCATATGCACAGGATTCATGAAGTAGGGCTTTCTCAACATGCAACTATCACTATGCTAAAACGTATGACCAAAGTACCTGATAAAACATGGTACTGAAGGTGGATGCAGTTTAGATGGAATTCCACCAAAGACAAAACACTGTTAAAGTCCATGGTGTCAGACATCCTGATTAGAAACACACACTGAGATACTGAGTATAGTAGATTATGGTTGGAAAGTTGCAAGACAGCACTGTGGGGGACACCTTAGAAATGTAGGGCTTTTGGAAGAAATAAGGAGATAGATCAGTTGGTTTAAAGCTTAGAAATTTAAAAGATGCTCAAAAAAAAAAAGAGAGTAAAGGGGGCTCAGATACTGTCTTAAACCTAGAAGCAGCACTATCTTCAGAAGTCATCCTCTGGGAGATACAGAGAAAAGGCTAATTTTGATGGATAAAAAAAAAGGGGACCCCAAATGCATAGCCTGTTTTGTTCAAGACACTAACCCCATAGATATCTAATCAAAGAGCAATATCTGAGCAAGGGGAAACTTAGTTGGAGATGATGACCTGAGAAAAGCCTTCATGTGAAGAACAAAAAATACACAAATAAATAAAAAAGACTTCTGCAATGTTTTTTTTTTTTTTACATTTAAACTGTAGCAAAAGTTTATATCCTGTGCAGAGTGCTACAGCTCTCAGGTTTTAGTTCATTTTTTATAACTGAAACTGTAGCAAACTGTTTGCTACAAAGTAGCAAGCAGTGCTTTACTTAAACCACACAGAGTGCTACAGCTCATAGGTTTGATCACAAATGCAGTACCAGCTTTTAAAAGGCGATATTGCACTACGAGCAATTGGGATGACTGGCTCACACCCTCTAACACTTTCTGTCCGAGGCAGTTGCCCCTTTTTCCCCATCCTAGCTAGGCTAGTCATAAAAAAAAAAATAGTCATCAGACACCCATCATATGGGATGCCAACAACAACTTGCTGTCCAGTTCACAGGACATCAGAAGCAAAAGAAAGGAGTACTTCTGGTAGCTTCTGAATGAAGAAAACTCCACAGTAGCTGTACTGCTCCAAACACAGCCTGCCATAAAAAATAAAGAAGAGTCTACCTTACAAGAAATAAGAACAGCACTAAGGAAAATAAAGTCAGGGAAGATGCCAGGCTCAGATGAAGTCACAGCAGATATGATAAAGATGTTGGGTGAGTTAGGAGAGATATGGCTGCAGAGAATAATCATAGCAGTATGGAGAGAAATGTGTATCCCAGATAACTTTAGAATAAGCATTCTAGTGCCAGTGTATATGAACAAAGGGGGAATATACATTTGTGGGCAGTATAGTGGAATCAAACTCTTATCACACTGCATGAAAGTGCTGTAGAGGGTGACTTATAGGGTCTATATTAGAACATCGAAGTTTCAAAACTTCAAATGTTTTAATATCGACCCTTATTCAGTGAAAGCTGAAAATATCAAAGCAACAGAAAACTGAATTTTTTCCTAGGGAAAGAATTTGGTTGTCCATGTCTGTTGCTTCGGTATTTTCAGCGCTGTGGTGGAAAGGTACGGGTCGGGTTCAGGTAAGTGTGCGATTGAGTACAGGTTAGGTTAGTTAGGGTTAGGGTGTGGGTTAGGTATGTGTGCGATTGTGTGGACATGAGGATTAGGGCGGGTTAGGTGAGTTAGGGTTAGGGTGCTGGTCAGGTAAGTGTGCAATTGTGTAGATGTGAGGGTTAGGGCAGGGTAGATGAGTTAGGGTTAGGGAGCAGGTGAAGTAAGTGTGCGATAGTGACTGACCTTAGAGTTAGGGTTTGGGTTAAGGTAAGTGGATAGTTAGTGGTGTGTGTATAGTTTAGTGTAGGGTTAGGTGTAAGATTTTAGGTGTATGTGTGTGGATTGCTGTTTGTTTGGTGTGCATGTGTTGTGTGTATGTTTTGGAAAAGCAAATTTTTTCCCTAGGAAAAAAATTGCTGTTCTGTATGTTCAATGTTTTCAACTTTCGTTGAATAGGGGTCGATATTAGAACATTCAAAGTTTTGAAACTTTGATGTTGTAATATAGACCCAACTTATAAATAAATACTCAAAGTAGTGGAAAGTAAGATGGGAAACGAGCAGTTCAGATTCAGATCAGGATGCAGCACAACTGATCCAATGCTTCCAGTGAGACAGATGATTGAGAAGGAGATAGAGTTGAGGAAAGAACCCGACTTCTCATTCCTAGACTTGGAGAAAATATATGACAATGTTCCAATAAAGCTGAATTGAGCAGTGCTTGAATGCTCTGAAGTCCCTATAACATTGGTAGAAGTAGTGCAAACTATGCACAAGAACTGAATGATGCAATTATGAACATTGTTCTGGCTTGCAGAGGGTATATCA
Organism: Protopterus annectens; assembly: GCF_019279795.1. NCBI lineage: Eukaryota > Metazoa > Chordata > Ceratodontiformes > Protopteridae > Protopterus > Protopterus annectens. Next base: position 519,169,738 of record NC_056740.1, on the reverse strand, counting down.
GTGGGAGTGGTTGTGCATCAGAGTTCATCTTTCATACTGGCAGTGAACTACATTAGCAAGCAAGTTGGAGAGGATAGATCAATAAGGCTGATAAATGCATTACAAACAGACTTTAAACACAAAATTCCACAAATAACAGTGGAATGAAATGCAAAACAGAAGGCACATGGGATGAAGATGAGTACGGACAAGACTGCTGCCATAGCAGCAAATGGGAGAATTTAGAAGAAGCTGAAAATTGAGATACAAGGAAAAATAGTGCAACAGGTTAACGACGTCAAGTATCTGGGTTGGGAGGTTGAGGAGAGGAGAAGTCTGAGTGAGGAGGTCAAAGACAAAATCAGAAGGGCTGCAGACAAATGGTACAGAGTGTCCGGGGCAGTGTGTGACAGAAAAATGACAAAGAAGTTGTAGAGTAAGGTATACAAAATAGTAATGCAACCAGTACATCTTTATGGTAGCTCAGACCCATGTGCAGGAAAGCAAAATATAATTTTGTGAAGAAGAGCAAAGAGATGGATGGATTGTGTGAGAGAAGGCCTACAACAGCCAAACATGAATACTGAAGAAGATAGAAGAGTGGCTCTGAATCGAGAGAGATAGTGAAAGTTGACATTACCTCATATAGAAAATAGAAAAAAAGGATTGATGATGATTATGGTGCCATAGGGAAATGGTCTATGTAATAAAAAGTCCACATAGTGTTACATTTCACTTCTGTGTTATGTGGCAACCACATATGCTCCACCACACATAGCATTGAGGAACTGGAGTTGTATCCTTGAGGCAGATGTCTAGAATACACCCATTGTTTCCCTTGTTGATACTGAGAGGCTCCTGTAGCTAGTAATTTTCAAAGCCACATGTACCTTGGCATCCACTGGGAAAGGTCCTCCACAAATCCTATAGGCCTACAAGTGAGATTGACACATTTCAAACATTTCTTGCATGGTAACTCCATCTTCATGATGGCAGTCCACAATTTTAGAGGTATAGGTGGAAGAAATTTTAGACACAGATGAATATGTGCCATCAAGTGTGACAACACACAGTACTGCCACTGCCAGAGGCAAGTACGGCCTGTTGTATATAAAGGTTTGTTATTGCTGCGGGTATTGTATACTTCATTCAACAGTTCACCTCCTGTCACTCCAAGATTTTACTGCTTTGATTAACTCTGGAGCTAGCAACTCTAGCCCTGATAGATACACTGACAAATCAAACAGATTTCACATAAAAACACTGTTGTGCATGAAAATACAAAACCAACAAAATGAAATAACAAAAACAAACAGAAAAAAACCCTAGCACTTTATAAATGCTTGAAGGAATCCTTTATCAATGGTTACCAGCCCATGGCTTCAATTGAAAGAGTGCAAATACTAAAAGAGACTCCTACATATTCTAAAATATTCAATGAAATACACAAAACTATACTATACTATATATAACCTACAGATTCAAACAGATATGTACAATGGGGATATGTCTGAATAATCAAGCAACCATTTGTGCCCAATTAAACAGCCATAAAAATACACAACAAAGTTAATATTACTACTTACTGATTTTATTACTAGTTAGTTGCTGACTCATTTTATTAATAGTTTACTTATCAGTTTGTTCAAGTGGGTTGTGGTCCATTTTTAGCGGAGGCCCAGTAAGAAAAGCTCTGCAACCAAACAAAACAAATGCCACAACACTATCCATCCATCCACAACCCCGGGGTCAGTGTCACTTCAACAGTGACTATTATCTAGAGCCAAAGTTTACACCACCGGGTTGCTAGCCCTGCCACAATAGTTCTTCCATGCCACACACACCGCTATGGCCAGTTCAGAGTGTCCAATTAACCTTCTGCATGTCGGAGTATGGGAGGAAACCGTAGAAACAATAGGAAGCCCACACAAAAACAAGGAGTTCATGAAGACTTTGCACAGAAGGCATTCCAGCCAAGAATCAAACTGGTGGGGGGAGGAGGCAGCAGTGAAAAAAATAGTTAAAAATAATACTCCACACTAATTGCAAACACCACAACTTTTTTTTTTCATTTTTCAACCAGAAAGAAATTATTTCATGTGACACCAAAATGAAATGGAGCAATGTGGAAACTATTTAAGCAAAATAATAACCAAATGCACAATAATTATTCACTTACAAAAACTATAGTTATAGTGCAGTAGCTCATCTATAAATGGTAACTCAAACATCATGGCAATCAGAGGTGAAAAGAATGAATTTTCACTAAAATCATTCCAGAAACAAGTCATAATGATAATTGAAATGTGGTGAAATAATCTCCAGTAAACCACACATAACAATAAACAGCAATCAAAAAGGAAACGTGTAGTAAAATATAAAAAAAATATATAAAAATAAAATACAACATACAAAAACATAGAAGAGAAACAATTTAAGCAGCTCCAGCATGAAGCAGATTATTATTTTGGCGGTTGTTCTTCATGTTGACTGCCAGCCAACAGCTACCAGTTCACTCACAGTTCTAAGAGGAATGCGTCATCCAACAGGTATTTCCTTTTAATGCCAAACGATATAATTCCCAGAGCTGTTGAGTAAGAGAAGGATAATGTCAGTTATTGTGACCCTTGAGATGAATGTGAGTAAATATGTGAGGAGATCAAAAGTTGGAAGAACTGAAACATCTAAGGAGAAAGAAGAAACAGTATCTGGATGACCTATCTTACAGGAAGTTAAAGGAACTGCCAAGGTAATATATGAACTGTTAGCACAAACCTGTCAGTATGTCTGTGAAATCAGGAGAGGTATAACAGGACTGGATGAGAGCAACCATTGTTACCTTCCTTTGAGGGATATCAGGGTGGACCATATAATCTACAGGCCATTAAGTTCAATATAAAATGCTTAAATGGTCATGACATAAATCTTGAGGTGTTGTTTAATGTAATTCCTTAAGGACAATGGGCTGCCTCACTAGTATGGATACATAGTGTGACTTGCATCAAACTGGTTTATGATGGGGGTGGCAGTAGAAGACAGAATGGCCAGACTGGATATAATATTCCTGGTCTTCAATAAATATTCCGTTCTATACTACACAGCATACTGCTGGCTTGACAAATAAAAGGGACTAAAAATGGTGAGATGTTTAAGAGGCTGGTTAGTAGAAAGCAGATTGCAACAGTAAGAGAAGCACAATGAGAGAACAGGACAGTGACCAATGGGGTAAAATAATAGTGCTCTTCTGGTCATGCCTGCCAGTGATAGCAGTGGAAGATGGATGTTAAATCAGTTTTATGTGGATAATACACAAACTTGTTCAACAGTACCCAACAGATTGGCTGGTCTCATACACAGATAATAGAATGGACTAACATATGTCATTGTAATCATCCTACTCGAAATCCTTCTCTTTCTTATCTCAACCTTCATGTACGTCTCTCCTTTCCCCTCCTAGTCTCTTTGCTCCCAGATATCTTCCACTAACACCTCTTCCTCCTCCTCCTCCTCCTACTCTTACTTCCCCCCACACTTTTACTCACCAAACTTTCTGCTATAACTACCTTTCCTGACCTTTTCCTTAATTATTTTTCTTCTCTAACCCTGTTCCTACCTATCTCCTCTGTATTTACCTCGCTTTTTTAATGGCCTCCTTTCCTAAATTGTTCCCTTACTTGTAAAATTATGCTCAAATATTTTTCCTTATTATTATATTAGCTTTCTTGTGATTTATATATTTTTAGCATAATCTGTACTATATATTATATACTTGCATGGTCCTTGCTATTTTCTAGTTTAACCTGTAATGTGCACATTTTCTTGCATATTTTGTACTGTGGGTATCCTATATATTTTGTTTGGTGGAGCTTATCTCCCTGGGCCTCCACTGAAAAAGGGCAGTAGCTCAGTCAGACTATCCTGGTCAACAAATGTGAAATAAATAAATAAATAAAATGCAGTACAAATAATAGAAGGGTACGTGCATTCTATGTGCAATGAGCTGAGAGGTAATGTATGAGGGGAAGGAGAGGAGAACTTAATGTAATGGTAGAAATGAAGAATCTCTATGGTAAGTGGAAGATCCAATGAGATACTGGGCTTCATCTCCAGGGGTGTTAAATCATGACATGCACAGGCCATCCTACCTCTGCACAGGCCATGATCATAACACATCTGGAATACTGTGAGCAATTTTGGAGGTCATATAAATAATGGGAGTTTGGGGTGACTGACATGATTCAGACAAGGTCAACGAGGATGATAAAAGGAATAGAAGATGACAAGGAAAGGCTGTGCAAGCTAGGAAGTAGAGATAACATGTACTTAGAACAGGCCAAGGTGGCAGTGTTTTCTGTGGAAACTGACTTTGATTTAGTTATTTATTTATTTAATGAATTAATTTACATTTGTTTTCCAGTGGAGATTCAGGGAAAAAAAATCCACATTTATAAATAACAGTACAATATATATACGACGTACTGATACAAAATGTTTATTCAATCTCAGATACATGCACAAAATGAAAAATACATTTTATACATTTCACTGACACAATCCTGTAGTATAGGTAGCAATAAAAAGATTAGAAGTACTATGATTAAAGGTAAAAAAAACAAGCAAGTTAATTATACAGGTGTAGGTTAGAAGATCGACAGCGATGAGATGGACAACGATGGGATGATAGAAGATGCCGAGGATGGAGTGTTGACAAGTGAGGGCGGATGAGTTGGCCGGAGTGAGTATGGAATGGATACGGAGAGGATATGGAGTGAGTGGAGGTGGGGGGTTAGAGGGGGGTTAGGAGTGGAGGTTATAGTAGTGGTTGGGGGTGTGTGTGGGAGTTGTATTTTTTAAGGCTGTTAGGAGTTTAGGTGTTTTGCGCGTAAGGTTAGTAGGTGCAGTAGTGGTATTTTTGGAGTAGGGTTAAGTGGAGGGTTTAGGTTAGAGTTAAGAGTATAGGTTAGCGGTGGTGGTTAGGGGGGGCGTGGGTGGTTGTAGGTGGGTAGTGAGGTTGCGGAGTGTGGTTTAGCTGAGTGGTAAGAGTAGTGGGTTAGGGAAGGGTTAGGTTTGGGTTAGGGTGGTGTGTGTGTGTGGTGTGTGGTTTAGTGTGTGTTTGTTGTGTGTGTGAGGTGTGTGTGTGTGTGTGTGGTGTGCTTGTTTTGACAAGTTTTGTGTGTTGTTTGTGTGTTGTGTGTGTGGTGTGTGGGGTGTGTGTTTGGTGGTCAGGACGGCCGTTACTTGTTTATCGGCATGGAGTCGTGTCGGTTGGTTTTGTGATAATGTGGTGTCGATGTTTTTGTTGTCGGTGAGAGTGGCTGTCGAGCTTATGACCTAGAACCAATTATACATATGCTTAATAGGGTATACTACTCAAATACAAAAATAACTGGTTGTGTTCTTTTAGCTGCCTTAAGACATCTATTTCCTAAATAGCATTTGCGCAAGAGCAGATCCAGGATTCAGATAAGTTTGATTTGAGAAGTTTTTTTTAAAGTTGGACGTGTTAGCAGTTTATCTGATATTTAATGGCAGGGAATTCCAGGTTATGGCTATACAGTCTGAGTAAAGTGAAACTCCAGCTGCGTTTTTAGGTTTGGATATATTTAAGAAGGATTTATTAGTGGAACGCAATACCCTGTTATTGGAGTAGTGTATTAGTAGATTTTGAAGTACTGGTGTTTTTTTCTGGCTGATTTAGTATTTGATGGGCAAAGATGAGTTGATTATAAGCAAGTAGATTTAGTAGTTCAAGCCAAGATAGTTGTTTTAAATCCAAACAATGATGGGATCTGAAATTTGATTCAGTAGCAAACTTTGTGATTTTATTAGAGCAAGTTTTGAGTTTTGCTATGTCAGATTTCTTAAAATTTGTGAGAATTTTTAATGCATATAGTAAAGTAGAGATAAGATGGGTTCTTGTTACAGTGACCTTTGAAGATTTGTTTAGAAAGTGATGATTTCTGTGCAGGGTTCCTAGTTTTTTGTGAACTTTTTTTATTTTCTGTGATATGTGTATGTCGAATTTCATATTATGGTCAGTGATCAGTCTGAGTAACTTTGTTTGGGAAACCGGAGAAATAATTCTATGGTTTGATGATGATATATTGAATGGTGGGTGGGGGTCTGCAGCTCTAGCTGGATAGAAGAATATGAGTTTTGTTTTGTTAGAGGTAAGTATAAGCTGCGCATTGTTTAGCCAAGATTCCACTGCATCAAATGACTGCTGGGTTATTGTTTGGAGTTTTTGTAGTGTTGGGGCAGCACAAATCAGGTAGAATCACCTACATATTAAACTATGGAGGCAAGTGTGGTGGCAGTATGCAGATTGTTATTAAAGATAATAAAAAGTGGAGGACTCAGAACAGATCCCTGTGGTACTCCCAAGGTTACAGGCAGTAGTGAAGAGAGATTTTGTTGTCATTTTACAGCTTGCTGGCAACCAGTTAGACATTGCTGGGACCAAGTAAGTGCAAAATAGCTAAGTTTAATTTCTGAGAGTGTAGTTAAGAGTTTAGAATGACAGACAGCATCGAAGCTGTTGGACAAATCAAGAAATATGGAGGAAACTAAATTACCATCATTGCAATGGTGGTTAATAATGTTACTAAAGTTAATAAGGGCAGTGGTAGTGTTATGATTAGGATGGAAACCATGCTGAGTGTTAGAAAGAAGATTGTTGGATATTAGATAGCTCAATATTTATGAATGGATGCACCCCTCAAGTATTTTAGTTAACAGTGATAGTATAGCTATTAACCAGTAATTTGATAATTCTGTGGAGTTTCCACCTTTATGTATTGGGATGATATGTGATACTTTCCCAATTTTAGGGACTTGTTGTTCTGAGATGGATCGCTTTATTAATATAGATACTGGATAGGATATTGCTTCTACAGCAATTTTTAGATATTCAGCAGATAGATAGTCAGCAGCAAGTGTAGGTTTAAGCATTCTGAGACATTTAACTGTAGTGTTTATTCGGACAGGTTGGAAATAGAAGTTATTGGGATCTAGTGTGGTTACTATGTGAGTCTGGGTAGGGGAAGAGTAATTATTGTTTATGAGGGCTAGTATGGATTCAGTGAAGTATCTGTTAAATTGTGAGGCTATGCTGTCTTTACTATTGGAGAGTGAGGCTGTTTTCTTCACTATCAGTGAATGTTGGGAAGAGAGTACTAGTTTGATATAGCAATTTATTTTGTCCTGTCTAATATGATTTTTAGATTTATTTTGTACTTCTAGATATGTTTGTTTATTAGTAGTTTTGTTGTTGAGCCATTTCTCCTCGGCCTTATCTCTAGTATCTAACAGATATCTTGTTTGTTTGGTTAGACAGGGGGCATAATTGGATTTTATCCTTATTGTTCTGGGGGGGGGCAAGATGTTTAGTATACTGAGGAAGGTTGAGTTAAAGTATTCAACTGCAGTATATAAAGGGAGATTTTTGAGTAGTGCCCAGTTGCATTTTTTAAAATAGTTATGAAGTCTTGGGAAATCATTTTTTTCTTGTCTTGGATTTGATGGTAGGTGGTAAGTCTTTGTGGATTTAGTCAGTGTCGGTGAATGTAAGTTGGAATATGGTCACTCAGTCAGTCTGGGAGACAGACAGACTACAGGGATAAATGTGTCCTGTCAGTAAGGATCCAGTCCAGGCCTGAATGTTTGTTTGATGTTGTCTCTACTCTAGTACAAGTTTGGATTGTTTGTAAGAAACCCTGAAGGTTAATGTGGTCAGTGGGATTTTGAGAGCTGCAAGAAATCCAGTCCACATTAAAGTCACCAATTATAATTGTTTCCTGAGGGAGGGATGTTGCTGTCCAATTTTGGATGTGTTCTAGAGTAGTTAGATTGTTTCTAGATGGGACGTATGCTCCCATTATGTTCATATGTTTCTTTGGATTAATTGTTATTTTAGTAAACAGTATTTCAGTGTTGTTAAAGTTTGGAACAGTTAGGTCTAAAGTTTCTAAATTGAGATTGTTTTGGTATAGAAAGGTGATACCACCACTTCTTTTCTATAGTCTATCTAGCCTATGTATATTGTATACTGAGGGAAGTATTTCATTGCTAGAGTTGTCTGGTTTTAGCCAAGTTTCTGTTATAACAGGTATATCTGGAGTATATAGAATAAGCGTGGCATGCAAATCTTGAATTTTGTTCATTACACTTCTGAGATTTATATTAAGTAGTAGTAAGCCAGTACCCTTTTCTGGGGAGAGTTAATAGTTGTTGGGACTGAGTTGGGGGTGTTCATAGGTTCATAGGTTGGTACTAGGCTATTGGCCCTAGAGCCTATACAAGCCTAGCCAAACAATTCCCCAGATATTTCTTCTCACAATATTTACTTCCCTGGACCCTTGTCTAGCAGGGAAAATGTTTCTATGCCAAAATCCAGGACTGAACCAGGGACCTTTAGATCTTCAGTCTAACGCTCTCCCAACTGAACTATTTTGGCTCCTGTGTGAATATCTAAAAGGGTTGGATTGGTTTGGGTGCCAGGGTTGGGGTGAATATCCCCACAAAGTATGAGCTCTGATGCAATGTGAACTATACATTTTAAGCATTTTGATATAAATTTATCGTATTTCTGTGTAACCAGGATAATATTGTATGAGTAAGGTAAATGGTACATGGTTTATGTATGTGGGATTATAGATAGTTGGTGCTATTATTACATTTGCATGCTTTAATTGCAGTGGGTCATGGAAGGGGGTAGTGCACATAGATTGTGTGTTAAGTTCTGTATGATAAGAGGTTATGTGAGCCGTAATAGAAATAGCAGGATTGATGAGTATAAAGTTAACATATTACTTACTACTTGTGTTTCTGATCTAAGTTAAAATAATAATGTTATGGCTTGGTAGGAATAATTATTAGTTGTGACTGAGTTTTGATATGCAGAGGATTTAAAACTATTATTTTGTCTGGTTATGACTTATTACATTAAAAGACGTAAGTAGCAGGTAGTTAAGTAAGAGGAATGTGATATATGTGAGTTAATATGTTACAGTAATTGGATGATTGGTATGATATAAATATGTATTTTTCTTTGTTATGACTGGATTGCTTTATTTAGTGGGAGTGGCTATTTGGAAATAAGTTTAGGCATAGCAGGGGTTAGTGGGAAATGGAGGTAGGGTAGGGGAGCTGAGACAGCCCAAGCAAAGCGAGGGTGAACAGAGGGGGTAGAGTCAGTCAGCGTGTTTGGGACCAGAAAAAACAATCAACAAAATTGTCTGGGTTGAAGGTAGATAGGAAGTTAAAGGAACTGTAATCCTTTGGAATTTTTTTTTTGTTTTAAAGCAAGTACCTTTTATTTGTAAACAACACTCTGGGCAAATTGTAACATACTGCAGTAATCACAAAACAGCTACAGGGCAATTTTTCCTAATATTACATACTAGTAACAGCTATAAGGAGAAAAACTACAGCGATAGGTAATTAAGCTTACTATTTTGCCCAACAATAACTTAGGGGAGAAAAAATACAGCTCTAGGTAATTTTGATTACTGTTCTACTAACAACAGTTATAAGGAGAAAAACTATAGCTAGTTAAGTTTACTATTTTGCTCATCAACAACTAAGGAGAGAAAAAATACACATCGAGTTTATTTATCAGATTTGGAGAGTGGGGATAGATAAAACAGATGCTGCTTGAATATCATCCCTGGTGGTGTGCTCTCCAGATACCCTAATAACAAGCCCGGTTAAATAATCAACGTCACAACTGTGATCTACATTAAGTTTCTTTCTTCTAGCACTTTACAGTTCCCAGTCATTTCAATACGTTCACCTAGCACAGTTAAAAGAAAGTACAGCTGAAATACTGGATATTTCAGGGATAGTTGCTAGAGTTGATGTACTGTAAAGAAAAGGTATGGAATGAATATGTTTGCTGATACCTAATAGTAAATCACTATTTAAACAAAGACCCTCTCCTTGCTTATTCTAATCATTTAATCATTTTTGTGACAGTTATGGCATAATAGATTATACTTATATAAACTTTAGCAGTATTTAAGTAAAAGGAACAACCAAGACTTGCAGCAAAATAGGGAGCTATGCAATTCTTATGGCAGCTATGGCATGATACATTACACTTATGGAAATGCTGTCAGTATTACGTAAAGGAACAATCAAAAAGAAAACCCTGCGGAAAAATAAAGTGAATTTAAGCATATAGATTCAATTTAAAAGCTATAACTCAGTCCTGTAGGATGCTAATAGCATTCCAGTTTGGTTAGGATAATCATGTGAGCAGTACTACACTCTTTAAACAGTTAAAAGCAGTGTTAAGTATCTTAAAGGGGCCTGTACATTATAAACATAAAGCCTAGCCTTAGAGGTAATTACTAAAACTACTGCATAGTCATTTTAGTAGTATAGTGAGCTATAACATCAGTGTTTCAGAGAAGGCCTGTTAATAAGCATGATAACAGTTGGTATAGAGTCAATATACACAGATATTGCGGATATTCCAAATGATGTGGATATTCTACAAAAGGGCCTTACAGAAACAGATGCCTGGTGCCAGAGCCATGGGCTCAAGCTTAATGCCAAGAAATGTATAGTTATCCCCTTTGGAAAAAAAATGTACCCATGAATTACCACATAGGTGGCAGGACACTAAACATCGAAAGTGTGATGAGAGACTTAGGGACACAGGTGGACAGTGGTCTCACTTTCGATAACCACATCGCCACAACAGTCAGGAAATCCTTCTATGTGGCACACCTCATCACTAAGGGCTTTTCATCCAGAAAAAAGGAGGTTATTGTCCCACTGTACTCATCCCTCATTAGACCCATTATAGAGTATAATGCCTCGTTTGGTATGTACCTCACAAGACATCTGCAACAGCTGGAAAGGCCACAGAAATACCTCACTAAAAGTATCACAGTCCTAAAGCAGATGCGATATGCTGACCATCTAAAAAACTCCAGCTATACTCTGTGGCATATCATCTACTCAGGGGCGATCTCTGCTTAACATACAAGGCCATGTCAAACCCTGAGCTGTTGGACATGCTCCACTTAAAGAAATCCCAATCCCTCAGAGCCACACCCTCCAGGGATCTAAACATGCTGGAGGGATAGGTTCCTGACCCAGAGACTCCCCATACTCTGGAATAGACTGCCCATACATGTCAAGCAGAGCGCCTCATTGGCCCTCTTCAAAAGGAACCTTGATGACTGGATGGGAGATAGGAAATTCACCCTGGGGATCATGTCAGTCACCCTGCTAGACAGGGGTCCAGAGAAGTAAATATTGTGGGAAGAAATATCCAGGGAATTGTTATGGCTAGGCTTGTATAGGCCCAAGAGCCAGTAGCCTAGTACCAACCTATGAACCTATAGGCATCATCATCTCTTGATGTCATTGGTTGCTAGTGTATAAAAGGGGTAGGAGCCAATATAAACTTATCCTTAAAATTGTGAGAAGGCAACTAACAGTTTCCATTGTCCCCAAAGTGGGACACTAAACAATAAACAATAAAAAATAAAAAAAGGAATGAGTACTAAAAATGTTACTCAAGACATAACTTAACGAGACAGTGAAATAAACCCATTGCACAGTGGAAGGCTTATTGCCTTCCTTACCGTTCACTAACTCAAAAAAAAAAAAACAGAAACTGGGCAAGCACTGGCACATACATAATCAACATATGCACATTATATGGCTAAGATATCCCACAGAAAAAGTAAAGGAAGAAAATTAAAGTCCATCTATAATGACATTATTTAGAAAATAAATGTAAGATTTTTTTCTTAAGTAATGCCAATGTGTAATAGCAATAATCTACACATGTGGGTAATGCAGGATTTACCCATGACTGTCTTTGTTTGATTTCTTATGCTTTGCCCTTGTGATCAGACAACACTATCCATGGGTAAATTTGGCATTTCCGAAACCCAGCTATTGATTATTGCTAAAAGAATTACTAAACAGTGTTCCCGACTCCATTAGTAGTGTGTGTTTTATTAATAACATTGTACAGTAGCATTTTTAGGAGTTCCTCTTTAATGAAGTCATCATGATTTATACATCATAGATGGGATTTCAAAGTGGGCACACAGTATGAGTTTGGGTTCCATTTTGCACATCTTCTAGCAGCTGTCAGGCCTGATCATGCAATGCACAATACTGTAGACCACTTGTGATTTAACTATACCTTTTCAGATCTGATGCCTGGTTATATGCATATATCTACATATCTATATATACATAGCATGTAGGCTATCTGAACAGCTTTCTAAAATTTGTTATGCTATTTCAGACTGTAAGGAATGCTGTTTGCATCTATTGATGGAAAAAAAATCTTTATGTAATAATCATTCTTTTCTTTGATTACATCATTTCTGCTCTGTACATTTTTGTTATACAAATCTAATACATTACCATTCATGACAGCTAGGGACAAAAAGTGGAGCATGACTACTGTGCTGCAGGCACTTACAATGAAAAAGAGAGTCTCTAGAAATTTTGCAGGACTTTGTTAACTGGAAATTAAACAACTCACTTCATAAGCAATCCTCACCAGCCTAACACCCTGTTAAAGCTTATGTTGTGTGGAACAGGTTTTCTCTGTGTGTGTGTGTGTGTGTGTGTGTGTGTGTGTGTGTGTGTGTGTGTGTGTGCAGGAGTGAGTGTTCAAGTGAATTAGCATGCATGTGTGTGTGTGCTTGTGTGCACATCTATGCATGTGTGTGTGTGTTTGTGTGCACATGTATGCATGTGTGTGTGTGTGTGTGTGTGTGTGTGTGTGTGTGTGTGTGTGTGTGTGTGTGTGAGTATGTGTGTGTGTGTGTGTTTACATAAGAGTGCAAGGGTAGGGGCATGCATGAGGTTTATAGGTATGAACATACGGTATCTGTACCGCACACGGATCCTTTGCTTGAACAGTTATGCAGTCCTTATTGCAGGTTTCATACTGCAAGAGATGTAGTGACCCTCTGAGTGGTATCTATTAACAGCCAATAATCCAAGCACCCTCCTAAGAAATGTTATACTTTATTAAAGTTCCATAACACAGAATAGGGCGAAGTTGTTTGGGAAAAAAGGCCTAGAGGGACTTTGAAATCTATCAAGTGGAGATGCATGGTGACAGGAGCAGTACAAGCTATAAAGCTTCCCTTAAACTTGAAACAACGTATCAGGTCATAGAATGGCAGCAGCTGTCATCCCCTGCACACAGCTCCCTCCAGTTACAGTAATGAAAGTAACTCCAGGCATCAGTGAGTTTCTAATCTTTATGCAGCTTTCTGTTCATTTCCACTGACTTATTAAGCAATTGCAATATATTTAAGCACTAGAAGGATGAGATGCACAGTCACTGAGGATTCATTAATCCAAACAGTACATTACAGACCTCTTTACTTATTAAAGAGAAGAATGACTGACTGACTTGAGTTGTAGCTACAATAGTCATAACTGAGAAATGTGAAAGATAAATGTGAGTATGAATTTCATTTCTTTGGGTACTAATCTCAGTACGTTAATTACTTGGTGTCATGGGAAAGAATTCTTTATGTTAAAAATGAATGCCAGTATGAAGACTGAGATATAAAACAAGCTGCACATCAGAGACACACCATTGAGTTCACTTCTAAATGCTTTCCTTTTATACTTAAATGTCTATACAAGAGGAGACAGCACTATATTTCTAATTTGCCATGCACATGTGTGTATGAAATGTCTAGCAGCAGGCGTATCATTGCTGGGGTTCTGACATATACTAATAACTGTCACTTAAACTGTAGGACCAGTGAATTGTTGTGTATTTAGTAGTGAACGGCATGTGTTTGGAGGTATCCCCAGCAGGGGTATTTTTGTATTATTTAATGTTATTTTAGGTACGTGCCTTGTCAGTAGTGATATGTATACACGTTTATTGAGGAACATTAAATCATTTCATTGTTTATGGATGGCTAAGGTGGGACATTTGAGAAGATGTGCAGATATTCTGAGAGCATTTTAGTAAACACATAAATACATAAAGATCATATTTGCAGCTAATCATGCCATTCAGGAAGTGACTTTATTGCCACTTGGTTGAGCAAAATAGCTCCATAATGAAATGTTTGCATTCAAAATGCTAAGTGCTGATGCAGCGAAAAGAGACACAAAATACAGAAGAAGAGCAAACCATGAACACTGCTCTTAAAACTTTTTTTTTGCTGGGTGGGGGGGCAAGCATCCCTTACACTCCTGAATAACTCCAAGATTACCATACTTCTGAGAAAAAGGAATATGCTGAGAAATGGCCATATCAGACTTAATTAATATAAGTACATTTTCAGCCGTTCAGTTTCAACATTTTGGGACTCATTATAGTGGACCCAACATTTCTAATGGCTGCTTAGCAAAATATATCTAGTTGCTTCAGAGATATTGGTTAATATATTTACTGCGTCTCTGCGGCACCCTCTCTTTCACCTCTCCCCCATACTCCCTGTCTTCTCTTCACTCTGTATTATGTTTGGACTTTTATTGTATATGCCTTTTACACTAAATATTAAGTTTTAGACTTAAATCTTCCTTCTGTATTTAATGTATTTTGCAAACTCTGCGTTTTGCATTACCCCTGTTACTTCAATGTATTGTTATGTTTTTGATGTACACAACTTATTTTGGTCACCTTGGCCAAAGTTATTGCCAAAAAGGGTCCTTGGATCAGTCCACTTACCCAGTCAGTAAATATTAAATGAAGCAGTAACCATGCAAAGAAACAAACAAACATTAAACCCCAAAAGTATTCAGATATTTTCCATCTATTGTACAGAAAAGAGAGATATCTTGAGTGTAATAATTCACAATGAAACTGTGCAGGCCATCATTGTTGATTTGACTAGTAATTTGGTAAGTACTAAAGGCTCTGTGGTTATTAAAATGCATTTTGCACTGTTGCAAGCATTTAGGCCCTGAGAGTCATTGAATGGAAGAAATATGCTTAGAATATGGATGCATTTCTACATGTCTCCATATCATCCTTAAGGTGATACTAACACTGTGCAAAGAAAACCCAAAATACTGTCCTTTGCACTTACTGTCCCTACATTTCACTGAAAGACCAGCCATCTCAACTTCTTACAGTATTTTTATACTTTGTATTCATCCTAGTAAAGCAGAACAGCCAAACATTAATAAATAATTATATCTAGTAGTGCAATATCACCTGTTTTTGTAATGCAGTGCATTGCCCACCACTCACCCACCTTTGTTTCAGAAATGTCAGTCCATGGTGGTCAAAATTTCTGGTTGAATTTCTGGTTAAAGGTTTATAGTGCCTGAATATTTGAACTGTATCTTACTGAAATTGGTACACCTTGTTTGCTGTAGCATAGACTAGATCCAGGCCTGCTGAATCTAGCTTTGTTTATATGCTTGTTGTTTGTTTGCTTGTTATTTCCCTGGAACGCTAATTCCACCTAATACGCGGCTTCTCAGCGCTTCTGTGGATCACTAGTGATATCTGCATTGCTTACTGTACTTATTTCCTTGTTTCACTTGAAAGAAAGTTACTGTTTGTCATTTTTGCATTTAAGTTACCTGTAACACATTGCACTTAAGTTACCTGGCACTTGCTCACTAAAGCAATTATATAAGTCACCATTAAAAATGAAAAGCACTACACCCTCACTCCCCACTGGCCCTGGTTTTCAATTATTAAGGAATTCCCAATATTATTCTAGCATGTCCAAAGGTCAGTTGTCAATCTCCTCTCCAGTCCAGCTGGTGAATCTGGGAATCTTGAGGCAATGTTACAACTGCCTCATGTACACAGACAACCCTCTCCTCCTCCCAACAAATTCCAACACATGTGAGAGATGCAACCATATAGCCAAACTGGAGGCTAAGCTCTCTCAACTCAGTACTGGCATAACCAGTCAGGAGGAGAAGGAAACCACACTCACTACAATTCCAGTCTCACATAGACCTACCACGACAGCAAACCAAACACATAATCACACAAAAACATACTCAGAGGCTCTAAATAAAGATCTGCGAAGCAGCAGAGACGCCCAAAGCAGACACCCAAGCAGCCGCTACCCCCAAAACAAAACATGTGCAACACATATCTCACAAAGCCAGTGTGCCAAACAGTCACAGCCCTTAAGACTAAACAACACACCTGATACACTTGTAATAGGTGACTCTATCGTCAGGCACACTGACGTCCCGCTCACCAGGCTGAACAAGGAGAGGGACACGGTGAGCAGCCTGTCGGGCGCTAGGATCCGCCACATAACACAAGCACTCAGGTCACTCCAAGGCAAGTACAAATATGACTCAGTCATTGTCCATGCTGGTGTGAATGACCTGAGATGTACCTCCTGGACTACATGAAAAGAGACATAAAGGAGCTCTCTGAGCATGTAGCCCAGGCCGGTATGACCATGACCTTGAGTAGCATCTTACCCTCACCAAGAATGATGCCACAATATGAAGACAAGATGATCAATTTCAACAATTGGCTTAAGTACTGGTGTCATTCAAAGGGGATCCAATGCCTGTCAGCTTGGGATGATATGCTCGACAAGCCACGATGCTTCACTAGGGACGGCTTGCACCTGTCACCCTGGGCTTTGGATATTGGCAAAGGCTCTTGCTACCCCCATAGTGCCTTTTTAGGCAAGGCTCAAAAGACAAACCCACCTCCATAGGTATCACAAGGGATAAGAAACTAAGAGTAATGCTACTCAACGCCAGAAGTCTAAACCTCAAGATGCATGCACTCAAAACTCTCCTTAGCATGGAGAACATCGATATCTGTGCAGTAACAGAAACCTGGTTCAGGGCTCCGAGCACCCCAGCACTACCAGGTTATACCTCATACCATGCTTTTCGCCCCAAAACTTGGACCAAACCACAAAAGGAGGGGAGTATCGATATTCATCAAAGATACCCACACCTCCAGGTTGGTGGCAAAAAACGAAGCATCAGAGACTATCCATGTGCAACTAACAGTGGGTAAAACTGCCTTCCAGTTTATAGCCTGCTACAGACCACCCTCCCAAACCCGGGAACCCCACTCGCCTTCCTGAGAACACTGGAAAATATGAAGGTCTCTCCAAACACCATTATATTGGGCGACTTCAACTACCCAAACATAGACTGGGAGCATTACTCTAGCTCCAACACCCTAGCCCAAAGGTTCCTAGAATTTATAAACTCAAATGCTATGGAACAACTTGTTACCACTCCCACAAGAGGAAAACATACTGGACCTGATCATCACCAACATGGGGACTCTATGCTCCAGACCAGAAGTGTATCCCTCACTGGTAAGATCAGACCATAAACTAATCTCACTGGATATTCACATCCCGCCCCCACCCCCTGCCCAGAAAACCACAGTGAAAAACTTCTCTAAAGCAAATTTCACACTCCTCAAAACTGAGGTGGAATCCTTCAAAGCCCCGGCCTGTGGAAAATCCGCCCAGACCGCAGAATCCTTTATAAACGCATTCTATGAACACCTTCAGGAATGCATGGATCATATGATCCCAAATAAAACCAAGACCCAATCCTCCAAAGGCAGACGTCCTGTCTGGTGGACCCCAGCCATAAACAAACTATACAATAGAAGGAGGAAGCTACTAAATGATAGAGCAAAATCCCAAAAGGGAAGGCATCACTGATCAGTATTAGCAAAAACACGGCACACATAAAATTGTCTAAGGCTAGCTTCAAGAGAAAAATTGCACAGGACACTAAGGATAATCACAAGGCTTTCTTTAGTTATGTTAGGAACTTGGGTGGTAATTCCCAGATATGCTCAGCATTAGTCCAAAATGACAAAAAATAGACCGAACCGATAGACATTGCCAACATCCTAGCTGGCAGGTTCACTGCAAACCCCCACCAAAGGGCAAATATCTATCCAGCAGAGTGCTTCCCCTGACATCTCAGATGCTCAGGTAAGAGCCGCCTCTCCAAAGCAAAAACACAGCATCAATGGGACCAGATGGTATCCCAGGCTGCGCCCTACATGAACTCCAAGAAGAGCTAAACCCAAACATAAAACTACTGTTCAATCTCAGCCTTACTACAGGATATGTGCCCAAAGAGTGGTGTACAGCAACAGTGGTCCCTCTCCATAAAGGTGGTGCCTCAACGGACCCTGGCCCCAAACTAAGCCTGACTAGCTTGGTCTGCAAAGCTATGGAAAGGATCATCATGGACCTCATAAATAAAGATATTGGGGACCTACAAACACTGGATCCTACCCAGTTCGGCTTTGTTAAGGGCAGATCCTGCCTCTTAAACCTGGTTGATTTCTTTGAAACAGTCACCAAGGCCATTGACGAGGGGAAGGTGGTCCACACAGCCTACCTGGATACTAGCTTTATGATACAATACCCCACTCAGGCATTATAGATAAGCTCACCAGCTTAAATATAAACCCCTATGTCACCAGATGGATTGCAAACTGGCTCAAGGACAGAACCCACATGGTTAGAATTGCTGGAGCCATGTCAGACTCAAACCAGTTACAAGTGGTGTCCCACAAGGCTCAGTCCTGGGACCTCTCTTGTTCGGTATATATTTCTCGGAGGTACAGGCCAACATGGAAGGACTGTGGCTGACCAAGTTCGCAGATGACTGCAAACTGGGTGCCATAATCGACTCTACAATCGACATCCACAAAAAGGCCCAAAAAAACCAGACACAGAAAACAGTGCCAGAGCCCAGAGCAAGCTAAAAATGCCAAAAAAGGAGCTAGCGTCATCCTTTGGCAAAAAAAAAGTGCCCACAAATTACCACATAGGTTCATCCTCCAAAAGGGCCCTCCAAAACTCATAGAAGGCTGGTGAGCCAGCCATCTCAATCTAAATTTGCCAAAAAGCGTGATAGTCATCCCCTGGCAAAAAAACACAAGGCCAAAATTACCACATAGGTGGTAATCCATTAAGTACAGAAGAAGTAATTAGGGACCTGGGGACCCAAGTTGATAGCAATCTCTCATTTGACAACCACGTGGCCAAAGTGGTTAGAAAAACATTTATATAGGCCACCTAATCATGAAGGATTCACATCTAGATCAGGGACGCCATCGTGCCTCTTTACTCATCCCTCATCAGGCCCATAATTGAGTACAATGCCCTTTGGGATGTACCTTACCAGACACCTGCAGCAACTGGAAAGACCCCAAAAGTACCTCTCCAAGAGGACCAAGGGGCACAAACAGATGCCATATTCGCCCCGGTTAAAGAAACTCCAGCTTTACTCAGTGGCATACCGCCTGTTCAGAGGCGATCTGTGCCTGGCGTGATAAAGCCATGTCCAACCGGAATTAATGGACATGCTGCACCTCAGAAAATCCAAATCCCATCGAGCTACGCGCTCTCGAGACTTGAACCTCAGCACTGAAATAAATAAGACATGCTGGAGGGACAGATTCAAACCAAGAGGCTCCCTTCACTCTGGAATAAAATCCCAGTCCAGGTTAGGCAGAGTCCTCACTGACTCTCTTCAAGAGGAATCTTGATGAGTGGATGGGAGATCATAGTTTACCCCCGGTATCACTTCTGTGTCACTGTTAGACAGAGGCACAGTATACTAACCTCAAAAAGGGCATAGCAAAATAAATTTAAAATGGGTGGCGAAAGCCAAACACATTCTGGCTAGGCTTATAAATGCCCTAGGGCAGATAGCCTAGTATGAACCTATGACCTAAAGGTATGCCATTTTCTACCATACCGCAGGGGTATGCCATTCTACCATACAGCAGCAAAAACAGAGAGTCTGTCAAACACAACCCTCCCCTAAATGCTACCACTGCCAATCACAAGCACACACACACACACACACACACACACACACACACACACACACACACACACACACACACACACACACACACACACACACACACACACACACACACACACACACACACACACACACACACACACACACACACACACACACACACACACACTCACACACATCTTCCTGCTCGTTCACACTCAATGCATTTATTTTCCATCTTTTTATGGTAAAATGAAAACACTTTACAATTTCCAGACTTTCTGTATTTTCAGAATTATATGGGTAATCATGAGGATTAGGTGATGATTATTGCAGGTTACAGTAGGCAGGATTACTTGACTACTGCTGACTGTCATTTACATTAAAAAATAGAAAGTACTGGATAGGGTGGTCTGCAAGACATCCAGGGACTAACATTTTTGGAAGAAATTGGAGTTGCCAAGATTGTTATAAAACAGTAAAACATTAAGTAGTCTTGCAAGAACACAGCACCTCTTCACGTGTGCTAACATTGTACGTAAGTAGTGGTACATTTTACTGATGGATTAAAAAGTAGATGATACATTTTGGTCTATATTAGGTGATTGAAACTTTAGGTAATAGAATATCTAAAGGTCGACACCTAAATAGTGAAAGCTGTAAATATTGAATGGCCACTTCCGCAAATTCATTCGTAGGGAAAGAATTTGCTTGGCTGTTATCGGGAATCTGCCCTTTTCTCCACTATAGAGCAATCTCAGAGTTGGTACATTTAGTTAGGGGAGGTGTGGGGGGCACAGCCACCCACATGGTTGGGTGTGGGGGGTGAAGCCCCTGACTTGATTAGGGTTTGAAGTTTTTTTTTCTTCGGCCAAGCAAATTCTTTCCCTATGAAAGAATTTGCAGAAGTGGTCATTCGATGTTTACAGCTTTCGCTGTTTTGGTTTTGAGCTTTAGGTATTCAATTACCTAATGCTTCGACTGTGTAATATAGACCTGATACATTTGCCTGCACCAGTGGTATAGAGGATAAAGACCTGACTGATCCAGGTAACCTAGATTTCATTAGTGGCCCAGCTACTTGACAGTACAGGTAAGAAGGATGACCTTGACCATCCTAAGGGGAAGACATATACTGAGGCACAGCTCCTTGCTGGTCCCAAGTGAAGGCCAGGGATGAGTGGTAAGTGTTGTTTACAAGGGGTAGTGGGCTTTCACTGTATTGCACATGGAGATATGGATAATATACCAAGAGCCTCTTGCGTGCCATCCTCTTGGAACACATAAGTGTGTAGTGGGAGTGGGGATTCAGCCTTAAAGAGGAAAAATGTCCACAGCAGTAGTAAGGCACTATCCCAAGTTGTCTCAGTGTCCACAGTCTGTGTGAGGTCATGTCAGGTTTGGACTCAATGGATAAGGATAGTTAGTGGGAGCAGATGATGGTCAGCTTTGGGTGACCCAAAAATGGCTGCTATATTGCTTAAACATATATATTTTTTCCTTTGAATTTATATGATTGCCTCAAATAAACTGGATGTAGCATATATATGCAGTAGGATGTTTATGCATTCCAAACAAGCATACACTGAACAAAGTGTATGGAAATTTAAATCCAGGTTACAAGAACATCTAAGAATGCTTAATATCAGGTCCCTTGTAAGTACTATGGCTTTACATTGAGTGAAAAATACCTAGTATCTGTCACTGATTTTTTTTATTTCTATTTGTTAACTGAAATGCTCAGACTGGGCCATGAGAGACTCTTTTTCAGCAGTGGTGCAGGGAGAAAAGCTCCATCAAAAACACATACACAGTGTTAGTAAAGATTAACAGAAAAAAAATTAAAAGGAAAGGCAGTGCAACAGAAGAGATAAATGCATAGGTAGAGTTTATATTTTAGATATTTTGTTTTGTAGCCAAACGGGATGAGGTAAAGGACAAGTATGATTTTTTTTTTTACTAAAATATGAAGCTATGAACTTCATTACATGTGACACTTTTTGACACATGAACTCAATTCAATCATAGCCTCACCTCAGGCTTTGTGCCCACTGAATGGCACACAGTGACGGTTATCCCACTCTACAAAAAGGTAGCCACCATGGATCCCAGGAACTACCTGACAATCAGCCTGACAAGCCTGGTCTGAAGGCCATGGAACATATCATCATGGAACTTATAAACAAAGACATTGGTAATCTCCAAACTCTGCACCCCATCCAGTTCGGGTTTATAAAAGGCAGAGCATTTCTCCTAAACTTGATAGACTTCTTTGAAGCAGCCACCAAATCTGTAGACAAGGGTAAGGTGGTTCACACAGCCTATCTACATCTCGCCAAGGCTTTTGACACCATCTCCCACTCTGGAATTATAGATAAACTCACTAAACTAGGTATAAATCCCTATGTCACAAGATGGGTTGCTAACTGGTTCACTGACAGAACTCACACTGTGAAAGTAGCACAGGGTTCAATCCTGGGTCTTCTCCTGTTTGGTATCTACTTCTCTGAAGTACAGGTTAACACAGAATGTCTTTGGCTAATGAAGTTCGCAGATGACTGCAAACTAGGAGCAATAATTGAAACTCCTAACGATGTGGACATCCTACAAAAGGGCCTCACTGAGACAGATGCCTGGTGTCAAAGCCATGGCATTAAGTTCAATGCCAAAAAGTGCATTGTCATCCCCTTTGGTAAAAACTCTGTACCCATGAACTACCACATAGGCAGTAGTCTACTTAACACCTCAGGTGTAATAAGAGACCTTGGGACACAGGTAGACAGTAGTCTCTCCTTTGATAATCACATTGCCACAGTAGTCAGGAAATCCTACTACATGGCACACCTCATCACAAAAGGTTTCTCATCCAGGAAAAAAGAGGTCATTGTTCCCCTCTACTCGTTACTCATTAGCCCCATTATAGAGTACAACACTCCTTTTGGTATGTACCTCACAAGACATCTACAACAACTGGAAAGGCCACAGAAATACCTCACAAAGAGGATTACTGGCCTTAAACAGATACCCTATGCAGATCGTCTCAAAAAACTCCAGCTCTACTCCGTTGCATATCGCCTACTCAGAGGCGATCTCTACCTAACATACAAAACTATGTCAAACCCAGAGCTGTTGGACATGCTCCACTTAAAGAAATCCCAATCCCTCCAAGCTACATGCTCTAGGGACCTAAACCTTGTCACCACAATAAACAGAACATGCTGGAGGGATAGATTCCTGTCCCAGAGACTTCCCATACTCAGGAACAAACTACCTATTTATATCAAACAAAGCTCCTCATTAGCACTCTTCAAGAAAAATCTTGATTGGATGGTAAATAGGAAATTCATCCTGGGGATCACTTCTGTGGCTCAGCTCGACAGGGGCACAGGAAAATAATTTTCTTAGGTGGCGAAAGCCAGGGTACCATTTTGGCTAGGCTTTTATAGGCCATAGGGCCAATAGACTAGTACCTACCTATGAACCTATGAAAATGTATCTCATTTATTGTAACGTCATTATTGTTATTTTTGAGAAGAAATACATATATTAACTCAATGTTAATTTAATATTTAAATGAGTGTGATGCAGAGGAATTTTCCATTGGTGGAGAACAAATTAATTAGTGTTGATTTTCTATTTAATATTGTGATATTTTGTTTGGTATTTACATAAGCGGCATATTTTTGAAGGTGTCAAAGAATTATGAAACTTTATGAAATACATATCTTGAAGTTCAGCAGCATTTTGTTATCTTTATTCCTAGTGTTTGATGTAATTGATCTTGTCTGGAGTAATTTTGTATGGCTGGTGCTATGTGTGGGATAAGGCAACCATCCCAGCTACCAGCATTAGGTGACACTTAAATGCTGGTGGCACAGTCTTAACCTAGTGGGTGGTATTTATACTACTAGGGGAAATTTGGCAAGTGCATTGGCAAACATTCCCTACTGTTTTCAATGGGTGCCATGGGATCTTTTACATCCATGAATAACACAAAAGCAAACAGAAACAATAATATTTAAATTTTACTTTTAACTATATGGGTACTTCGGTAGCGTAATACCTATGAGCTAATGGTTATGCATCAGTGGAGGATTATATGTTTGCAGTGACATAAGACCCTTCAATAAGTATGTTAGCAGTATCAGCGTATGTTTGTGATGACTGTTATGGTTTGTGGAATGAATGTCAATTCTCAACTTGGTGAATTTATACAATATTTAAATAATACAACTGAACTATGAATTTTAAGATGGATGTTTTGGATAATTTAATTGGATTTTTTTGATTTTGGATGACTGATTTTTAGATGGGATAGATCACATTAGTATTTGATATTCATTCACACTATATAAGTAGATACTGGTGTTTACATTCTACCAGTATGCATGCTTAGATTGTATTTTTTGGTGTGTACTTGACTACACCCCAGACAGAGTCAGTAGTTGAAATACATGATGGCTAATTTTAGTATTTCATATTGAATATAATTTAATAAATTTTACTTAAGTATTATGATGAAAAAGTTATTTCTATTGATTGAAAAACTAAAGTGATAGCTGACAAAAAAAAAATACTAAACCTATCTACTTTAGATGGAAACTTTGAAACTAGCAATAATGAAAGTGACTGACAAGTGACCATACTAATACTTTTTACTTTTAAGTTAATATTTAAGTTAGACAAATTATACAGAAAACTGGACAATCCCATACTGGACAACGATGCCAATGAATGTTTATGTGCACCCTATTTTTCTTATAATAATATAAAAACGCTTAAAAAAAGAGAGAGTGTTATAGAGATTTCCATCCTTTTTATTTCCCTACTGTCGCTAAACCAGGCACTTAGCATGAATTGTAGAATTTGTGTTGTTGTTGTGTATTTTGTGTGGGGTAGGTACAGTGCATAACTGATAATTTATATTGTTATAATGTTTTTGTTTTTTGTGTTACAACTTGTGTACGGTTTATTACTTGTATTTATGGCCTTGTCCCTTGTTTATATAATTTTATATGGTAAAAATACTAGAGAAAAAATAAAAGAAATTAATTCGTGAATATAAAGAAGATTGAAACAATAAATGATATACAAATGCAGTATAAGCATACAGTTGAGTATGGGCTTTAATTTAGAATTAGTATTATGGTTATTTTAAATTCTAGGGTGGGGACTAGGGTGGGGACAATGAAATACAAGAGTATGGATGGATAAAACTAAATGGATACTTAAATTGGCCTCAGGCATGCTTGAAGTGGTTACATGAAAACCTTCATTTAATTAGGTTACCATAGGTTACAACGACTAAAATGTTTTAATAATTTTTGCTGTATAATTTATATTATATTATATATAAAAATATAAAAAAAATTTAAAAAAAATTTTTAATTTTTGTCATTTGACCATTGACTGCTGGTCATGTGATTTTGTGATTTGTTATTCCACCAATACCAATTTGTAGTTGTAGTATGTATGTTACAAGAAGAAGGGTTTTGAAACTTTTTTTGCTGTTGTGTTATAAAGTGGTTTTCTCAACAAGTTCTTTTGTTTCATTTTGATATCTTTTACATCCACACAAGCTGCCACCAACTCAAGCAGATTGGACTTTGGTTTAACATCTCATCCAAAGGATGATGCACTCAGGAGTGCAGCACTACCCTTATGTTGCATTGTAGCATATCTCTCAACTGTCCAGATTTTTACAGAATGCCCAGATTTTTGGCCTCATATTTTTCATCTGCCCTCATAAAATTTATGGTTTTCTGGAAAATCATTGAGGATTAAAGTCACTAAATAATAACAGACATTTGAATGTCATATTTTATATGCTTCAGAAAAGGCATGCTAATGCAAAACCTTTTATTAAATCAACTTTCTAAGAGAAATATTCTCCCTATTTTTGGGCCTTTGTCCCCAACTAAATTTGGCTTTGTGCAGATTTGTTGTGCTTACAGGTATGCACTGTACTGTCAGTAATCCATTTACTTGTTATCAGACTAGAACCAGCTGCCTTCATCATCAAAAGGCAAGTGTGCTACCTGTTGCACCACTAACACTTTGAAAACCTGCCACTAATTTTGGGTTTTTACCCCCTCTTTATTTTTGGCTTTGTCCAGAATTCTTGCATTGTAAGGTTGAGAGGAATGCAACCTTGTTACAGTAACTTTTACATATTATGTACCTTTACAATATCTTTAATTTCCAATCTCATGATATTGTTGCTGCTTTGATTCACATAATATGTTATGTGCAACTGAACTGACTATACAATGTATTGTTATGTGGAATATAGCATTTGGCCCTTGTAACCCATTCTCATGCCATTGTAGCTGTGTTGAATTTTAATGTGCTATCTGCAACGGTAGTCATTCTATGTAATGTATTATATTGCTTTGTCAGTTTACTGAAATTGCCTATTTGACCTGGCATATTACTGAAAAGGGTCCATGAACCATTTCACTTAATCAATCAATCAATCAATCAATCAATCAATCAATCAATCAATCAATCAATGCATACATGCAAACGCATATACAGCATGCATCATTACACGATGCCATTGAGCTAGCCATGCATATGAAAGACCCATGGCTGGGTGTGTAAAATACTGAGCTGACATTTGATTATCCCTAATCAGAAGTGGTTACTGGCATTTTTTTGGTATCAGTTTACAGGCATTTTTTATAAAACCATGACCATATGGTATGCAGCAGAATCTACTGTGTTTGAATGTTTTAGCACAACACTGGAGTGGATTTGGAAGGTGAAGGCTCAAGTATGAAGGGCAATCTGTTACCTGGTCCATTACTTGGATGAGTTCTTGCTTACTAGGAAAGCAGGGTTGCTAGATACACAGGGATGAAATGGATCCAAGAACTGTCTGAAACGCTGGGAATTCTATTGGCCTAGGACAAGATGGAAGGGCCAGGTAAAACACTAACGTTTCTGAGTTTAGAAATGGGCATCCCATCATAGACATTAAGGTTGCTGTGGTATACACTTACAAAAGCTCTGTCAAATTTGGCAACTGCATAATAGAAACAAGAGCAGAGTAGGGCACATAATGAAATTATTCAGGCTTTTGAACGTTGCTCTTAGGCAATGACCCCAGAGCAGACTTTCAATAAATTGGTGGCATAGTTGTTGAGAGGAGCTAGGCAGCACCATCATGAAGGTTCACATGTTCCAGGTTGGACTGGGCTTGATAGCTTGCATGCAGTTTTTGACCCAGTACTATGGGCTGTTTTAAAGAAATGAGGACATGTGAGTAGAACCCAGAGTAATCTCAAGTCTAGATAAGATCAAGGAGAACAGATTACAGTGTTTCAGTCACATGTGTAGGAAAGCAGAAAGCAATTTTGTAAAGCAGGTTTTGAGAAAAACAGGAAGAAGACAGGACGAAATGGGGATGGCCAGCCAAGAGATGAGTTTATTGCATGAAATAGGATATGCAACAGGTGGGCATGACTGGCAAAGGAGGGAGGAGAGTGGATGTGAATTGTGAGATATGACTGTTGCCATGCTTCTCCAGCCCTATGTAAAAGGAGAGAAAGAAGGTTGATGATGATGACGACAGTGATAACAATGTGGCATGTTATCCTCATTAATCCAGTGGCCAGTATCCCTGGCTGTCATACAAGACACCAGAGATAGATTCCCCTGGGGAGAGTTGCATCTTTTCCCTTTTGTCAGGATGACTGGGAGCTGAACACAGACCCAGAGATATACAGAGGCAGCAGGGTCTTTAGGCATGGGAGTTTATATATATGGGGACATTAGTTCACAGATCAATGGCCATAAACCTGGGATGGGGAAATGTGTAGAGATGTAATATTTTTAGAAATGATGCCTACATGGGCTGTGTCTATGGTACAGATAAGCCAGTTGACCAAGAAGCAGATATTTTTTTTTTCTGATAGTCAGTGTTGCCAGCTTTAAAAAGAAGTCCAAAAGAGTTAAAACAGGACCTAGAACACTAAAGGTTTGAATTCAGAAACCAGAACAAGTGAAGAAAGTAATAACAAAATTCAAAGGTAGACTCACCTATCCAAACGTCTTGGGTCCATTCTGTGAGCCAGCTAGCTATCCAGAGGGTAACATAGGGGGTTTATACTTCATTTCATGAATGTGTCTACAGTGTATTGTGTTGAATCATTTAGCCCTGCCAAGGTAAGCAGTATGCACCATTTTGTCCTCATCAATTGCTTTGGTCACCTTCTTGAAGAAGTCCACCAGGTTCAATAGTCATAACCCTCCTTTGACAAAACCAGACTGGGTTTGATCTAGTGTATGAAGGTTTCCTTTATCATCATTTATTGAGGATCTGTTCCCTAGTGATAGTTGGAGGAGTTCTGGCTGAGAGTGTTTCCTGAGAGCTGTCTGTGGGGAGGAGGGTAAAAATGGAACTAAATTTCTCAGCCGGTCGATTTGTTATATCTTCTGACTAAGTATGGGTGGCAACATTTTACCATTAGTTTGGCACATTATTGTGTATTGCCTTTGAGGTTGTGGATATAGCTAAAGAATGCCTTGTGATTGCCCTTGGCCTGGAAGGCTGCTACTACCTCAAAGTTGGCTTCGACCAACTGGATTAGCACCCTAATTTGCTTGTTTTGAATAAAGATGGAGGTTTTACTTTGCTGAGTATTGCACTTTCTAATTTTGCCCTGTTTTTTCTTTCTTTATTTATACAACCTCTTAATGCTGGGATTCTGACAGGTTGGCTTGTTTCTGGAGTTTGCCATGTGCTTATTCTGGGTAGGTACAAATGTCTCTGTGGCCATTAACATGACTGTGCAGGATTTACATGCACAATTCTGCATAGGCAGCAGTGCTCTCAGAGTTTGGGGGGCTTGACATTTTGCCAAGGTATCACTTAATAGTAGGAAGTTTGCCTTAGAATAATTCCTGAAAATTCCGGGGTTACTTGGGGTTCAGGTTAATTTTTATTTTGAAGGAGGCAGTTTTATAGTCTGTTTGTGAATACCACGTCAAGGATGTTAACAAGTTAACAAGCCAAAAATATGTATTTGAAACATAAGTAATTCATCTTGGGACATGCTACTACCATTATCTTCCAGGTGTCTCTGGTGTCTTAAAAAACACAGTACTCGAAGAGAGATTGTGCTGATTGTTTTTTTGATGTACAATTTAAATGACTGTTGTTCTTTTGTATTCAGTCTGAAAAAGTGATAAGAATATACTGTGAAAGCACTTACTCTTTTATTTCTTATTTTTATTAAAGTTTTATGGACTTTACCTGCAACTGTGTTGGACTGGTACTTATATTGTCTCTATTTGGTTCTTGAAAAAGAAAAATATGCCATATATCTGCATCTGTCTTTCTCTCTCATAGACACACACACACACACACACACACACACACACATATATATATATATATATATATATATATATATATATATATATATATAAATATATGTATATGGATCTACTTTACACTTAATCAAATTTCATAACTTCAAGACCACTTCAGCAAAACTACATATTGTCAAATACCCAGACCATCACACTGTCACTCCGAGAAACTAACCATTGGGTCACCATGGTGAAAAAACAAACCAAAGCAAATCAAATCCACCCATGTGGGGGAGCTTTGCCCCCCCACATCCCTCTAACTAAATACACCAACTTTGAGATAGCACTACAGTGGAGAAAAGAGCAAAGTTCACCATGGTGACCCAGTGGTTAGTTACCTGGAGTGACAGTGCAGTGTTCTGGGTGTTCAGTAATATGCGGTTTCACTGAAGTGGTCTCAACATTATGAAAATAGTGTTTTTTTTTCAATTTTATAAAGTATATATATATATATATATATATATATATATATATATATATATATATATATATATATATATATATATATATATATATATATATATATATATATATATATATATATATATATATATATATATATATATATCGGGATCAAATTGAAACATCAGAAAGTCATCAGAAAAAATGTCAAATAAAAATCCATCAATGGCGCACCATGCATGCTCCGTGACATAACCTCCCCAGTAAATATACCATTTCCGAGATTGCACAATGCTGTGGAAAGAACATATTCTCCAAGCCTGGTATTTTAACAATGTAGCACAGAGATTGACTAACTCACATTTTGATAAAATGAATCCGTCACTATATATATTTATATATAGGGTTCCTATTAGATGACCAAAGATGCATTATTTCAAATGCGTCTTGGTCAAACTTGAAAAGACGAAATGGCAAAATGACGAAGCGGCATACAAATAAATAAATAGGCTCATACTAGGCTAATTGCCCTTGTGGACCATTTCAAGCCTAGCCATAGCCAATTATCCCATCAAACATTGCACCTTGTGCCTGTACGGTAAGCACCTTAACCATTATGCCATGCTCCCACCCGTAAGCAAATTCTTTCCCTGGGAAAGAAATCGCTTGGTCGCGTCCGTTACTTTGCCATTTTCGTCACTGTGGTGCGATCTCGGAGATGGTATATTTAAGTAGGGGAAGGGTGGGGGGGCACATCCTTCCCACGTTGCAGGTTGTGGGGGGCAAAGCCACCCAATTTATGTTATGTTTTAAGTGTTTTTTTTTTCTTTTTTTTGGAACAACGATTTTTTTTCCCTTTGAAAAAAATTGCTGTTCTATGCATTCGAGTTTGTAAGCTTTCACTTACATGGGGTTGATAAATCATTGTTCGCTTTTCTAAGCATCCGATGATTTAATATAGACCCATATATAAAGATATATATATATATATATATATATATATATATATATATATAAGTCTGTGTGTGTGTGTGTGTGTGTATACACATACATACACATATACATGCATACATACATACACAGGGTCAGGTCGAGAACAAGGCAACCTAGGCAGCTGCCTAGGGCCCAGTACTTGCTGGAGGTCCTGGTATGGTCTTAGAAAAAAAAAACTCTGAAAACTGATTACCTGCTAAGAAACTTTCCAGGTGTGTGTACAGACTTTTCATTTCTTTTCAGTTATATAAGAAATGGAGATTTAAACTTTGATTAGCAGGAGAGATAGAGATTGAAGAGATTGCTTATGGATTGGGAGCAGTTTGGAGAGATAAAAATGCATTTTCATTTATTGGGGAGAACACAATTTCAACTAAATCACTGGGGAATATAGTCACTAAGAGTGTCATAGTTCTTCTTGCTCAGAATACTTATTCCTTAAGTGCTTATCCTGTTTTTATTTTAGCCAATTCCCAGGAGTACTGCCTGGTTAAGTGACTTACTCAAAGTGATACAGTTGGTAAAAAAAGCTAGAAAAAGTCATACCCTGTACCATTGATTGGAGGAAGTAGCTCATTAAGAGCTTAGAGCTTGAAAACACTGCTCTACCTGCCAGACCTTCTGTAACTTCTTTATTTTCTGATAAATCACTGAGGATAACAGACAATCAATAATGCTAATCAATGCAGTTTCAAGGTTGCTGTTCTGAAAATGCATTTCAAGTTAATTAAAATTTTCTGGTACATAAGGATGGGCGCTGTTGACAAACTATATCCTCTAATCAAAATCACAGGATTGAATCCTTCTCCTTCCATTTGCCTATATTGTGTACCATTGTACAAGCTACTCAGACAGCGTTCCTATGTTACCCCTGAAAAGGGACACTTTATACAGTGAGTTTATCTGGTTAGCAAATAGATACAAGAACATGATATTTAAAATTTGGGCCTTTGCCCTCCTTTATTGTGGCTTTATCTTCAGCAAAGAATTTGAGAGGTATGTGTATGCATTCCTTACAAACACAATGGGTTTGTTGTGAACTGCAGTCATGTTGTGGACTGCAGTCATTAAGTAATGACAGGCGTGAGTTTTGGACTCTATATACTTCAGAAAATCTTGCTAATGGAAATTGTTTTTATTCACGTGATGCTTTTAATATATAACAGAAGTGTTCAAAATCACTTTCTGATTTTTGAGTGTTTATCTTCACTATGGTATTGGGGAAGGAGGTTGGTATAATGATTAAGGTGTATCAAACACAAAGTGCAGGGTTGTTTCTCACATGAAGTAGTTGGTTAGGCTTCAAATGACCCACAAAGGCAGTTAGCCTACTATGAATCTATGAAATAAGTTGGGAAGACAGAAAGTGGTTGTAATGAGTTCC
>NC_056740.1:519127847-519132847 GCF_019279795.1 Protopterus annectens | reverse complement strand
CAGTCCACCATTATCAGTAAATATGCACAATCTCTGAAGAAGTAAAAAAGTCATCTAAATAATTCCACATTAAATAAATCTGTAACTAATGAAGAGATTGCTGCTAGCAAATACCTTTATATTTCATGATTTCATCGAAAAATAAAGTGTCTGATGCCCCAGAGGAATAAATTGCCTATATTACATTAAAAATGATAAGCTAGTAATATTGCAATAGGAAATGGATGGCAAACTGATAACAGGCTCATAGTCAGTATCTTAACTTTTTCAGTACGGCAGCATTCACCCCTTGTGGGAGTAGAACCAACAACCTTCTGCATCAAAAGCAAGTACACAACCTGTTCTGCTATTAACAATGCAAGCTGACTCAGCATAAGCAGCACTAAACTTCTCTTCCCCTGCAGCTCTCAGCTCCTTGTAAAATCTACTCAATACTCAACTGCATCTCAACTTCGCAGCACAAGAAATCTGGAAAAAGCCAATTTATTGCGTCAAAAGCCCAAAAACCAGGGACACATTAAACATTGCTTGTATAATCTTGGAAAGTTGCTAGAATAAAATGCTGTATTACCACCATACATTTTACTGCCAAGGTCCCTGTGCAAAAGAGTCAGAGCAACATACCACTATGCCAAATCAGCTGCTTTGTGAAAGAAAAATGCTGTGTTACCACCATACATTTTACTACCAATGTCTCTGTGCAAAACAGTCAGAACAACATACCACTATGCCAAATCACCTGCTTTGTGAAAGAAAAATGCTGTTACCACCATACATTTTACTGCCAAGGTCCCTGTGCAAAACAGTCAGAGCAACATACCACTACACCAAATCAGCTGCTTTGTGAAAGAGAGGAAGACTGAAACTTAAATGGCTATCATTTAATGAATTCAGTTCTCACCATAGCTGGCAACCTCTTAGCAGAAAACACATGGACAAACCCAGTAATGAGAGAATACAGCCCTCAAATATATTCAGTGAATTCAGTTCTTGCCATAGCTGTCAACCTTAGCACAAAAAACCTGGACAAAGCCAATAATGGGGTAATACAGTCCCCAAAATAAGGACAAATTTCAAATATTCATCGTATAAACTTAGAAAATTGCTAGAATAAAAGGTTGTGTTACTATGTATTTTCTGAAGAATTTGAAGTCTGAAATTCAAAAGCCTGTCAATTTTACTTCTGACGGAACACAAACAATTTTCAGCAGAGGCCCAGGGAGAAATACTGCAGACACATGTCTTTGTAAAACTGCAGGACACCAGAGCAAATCCACACAAACACAGGGATGAGATGCAGACTCCACACAGAAAGTACCCCAGCCAAGAATCAAACCAGAAAACCTACAGCTGTGAGGCAACAATGCTACCACTGCACCATCAAATATGTAAGGAATTAAACATTCAGAAAACTGAAGTCTGAAATTCAAATGCCTGTCAATTTTATTTAACATTTGTTAATCAGGACAGTCTGACTTGGAACAAAAAAACAATTTTCAGCAGAGGCCCAGGAAGAAATCATGCAGACATGTCTTTGTAACATGGGAGGACACAAAAGCAAACACACACAAACACAGGGAGAAGATGCAGACCCCACACAGAAGGCACCCCAGCCAAGAATCAAACCTGAGAACCTGCAGCTGTGAGACAACAATGCTACCACTGCACCATCAAATATCAAGCACTACAACATTTAGAAACCACAGATATTATGAGGAACAGATCAGATCAAATATGAGGCAAAAATCTGCAATTTTTTTTACAAATGGTGGTGGGCAGGGAATTCAGGTCCTTAACACCTGCATATAAGGTACAGGGTTCAAGCCTGAGGTATTTCCTACCACACTACCATGAGTTTGTTCTAGCCACCAGTATATAGCAACTGGGGCATTTTACACACACCCCCCACCTGGAGCGATGTAGATCCCTTTGTGCCATTGAATCCATAGCTGTTAGAGCACCACAAACCTGCCCGCGCATTACGTCCGTTGGAGCATCAAATCCACCATGCGAGATGTTCCTCCCTGCGAGATGTTCCTCCACTGATGAGACTCCAGCCTGCTGACGTTGCAGTCCTCCCCTGATCCGTTTCCAGCGACAGTCTATGCATTTGTAACTGCATAGACTTCTGGGATCTCTGTTCTTAAATGTTTCCCAATCTGTCTCAGCAGCAGTCCGGACTAGTGCGCATGCGCGAAAGTCCGTGATTTTTAATTTTCTTTTTTATCTTTTATTTTCCTTCTTTTTTATCTTTTCTTTTCTTTATTTTTTTCTTTTTTACAGCTGGGGGGGCTGCAGTCCGGCAGTCCAATAGCACTGGCCGCCCCTGATGACAGGCGTGAGTTTTGGACTCTATATCCTTCAGAAAATCTTGCTAATGGAAATTGTTTTTATTCCCGTAATGCTCTAAATATATAACAGAAGTGTTCAAAATCACTTTCTGATTTTTGAGTGTTTATCTTCACTATGGTACTGGGGAAGGAGGTTGGTATAATGATTAAGGTGTATCAAACACAAAGTGCAAGGTTGTTTCTCACATGAAGTAGTTGGCGAGGCTTCAAATGGCCCACAAAGGCAGTTAGCCTACTATAAATCTATGAAATAAGTTGAGAAGACAGAAAGTGGTTGTAATGAGTTCCACAGTATGAATTTAATAATAGCATGCAGAGATACATTTCACGCCCATTATTTCAAAATGTATTCATTCACTTGTTCTCAAGCAGATACCAGAGGTGTACAGTCAAGCAAGTGTCTATAATGTGTGTGTGTGTGTGTGTGTGTGTGTGTGTGTGTGTGTGTGTGTGTGTGTGTGTGTGTGTGTGTGTGTGTGCAAATATTTGATTTCTGCAACCCATAGTAGTTATGATTAAAAGGAACTATTGTGGAAAACAGGATCACCATCATATGAGCCATTTTTGGGGGAATGATCCTTGGATTCCTTGTTTTATTGACTGTTGACAATGTGATTATTATTTGGCAGTGTATAAACTGGACAGCATGAAGTTTACAAATTTAATAAGGATATTTTAACAGTGAAGACATTTTTATTTATTTATTTTTTGCAGTAACACAGGTAAGGAATGCACTGACATGGGCTGCACCAGTCTGTCTGGTCTTTATTGCAGGTGAATTAGGCTAT
Organism: Protopterus annectens; assembly: GCF_019279795.1. Lineage (NCBI taxonomy): Eukaryota > Metazoa > Chordata > Ceratodontiformes > Protopteridae > Protopterus > Protopterus annectens. The sequence goes on along the minus strand of NC_056740.1, from coordinate 519,129,708 downwards.
GAGCTTCTGTAGTGCAGGGTACACATCCCGCAGCCTTCATTTGGCTAATTTGTGACTCTAACCAAGCCACTTCTCCAAACAATGCTCTGACACTACCCCTGAAGAGGGGAATTTATATCCAGTGGGATGTCCCAAGCTGTTAGCAAATGCTTTGCACATTTTTCATTTGAATTCCTGTGTCCTTCACATAGATGTTAATAATAAACTTCATCTTTGATCTGCGATACACTTTGCTTTCTCTATTTCCACTTCATCTTTAATCTATGCTCTACTTTACTTTTCTCTCAGCTCACTTGTTGATTAGACACTGATTTATATCTCTTTAAACATGTCTAGCTGTACAACACATTGTATATTGATTATATGTTACTTCTCATGCATTTCTTTGTATATGTGCAGTATTTTTTGCATATGTGCAGTATTTTTTGTATAAGTGCAACTTTTCTCTCTGGGTCTCTGATGAGCATGGGTTTTCAGCCCATTTGGACATTACCAGTAAACAAATGTCAATCAATCAATCAATAAATAATTAAATACTGCTTCTTTATATGCTTTTGGACCATGATTCTTGAACATGTCCAGTAGTTTAACAGGTTGCCACATGTATTTTCAATAAATGTGAGTTTTAGGGGAAGAGAGGTTTACTGTTGCCTGTGTTAAATCTATTTTCAGTGTAACACTGTTTTGTTTTATTTAGCAAATGGCTGTCAGTGATTTTACTATAAATTTGGAAGCAGACATTTTAAATTAAATCCAAATGCATGATGCATGTGATCAGTGCTCTGTATATGTGTGCGTGTGTGTGTGTGTGTGTATGTGTGTGTGTGTCTCTCTCTCTCTCTCTCTCTATATATATATATATATATATATATATATATAGATCTAGGACATTTCACCGAAAGCACATTTCACCGAAAGTCAAATTAGTGTGCACTTTTCACCGAACGCTCAATTCACCGAAAACACAATTCACCGAAACACATTTCACTGAAAGTTGTATATGGACTTGTCCCCACTGTAGTGCGACCCTGGAGTTAGTATATACAGTAGGGGGTGTGGGGGTGTAACCCCCCCACATATTTTAAATGTTTTGAACTATATACATGCATACTTGCAATTGCAATATTATACTCTTGTCCAAACATGATATATACTTAAAATATGTGGGGGGGGGCTATGCCCCCCACACCCCCCCTACTATATATACTAACTCTAGGGTCACACTACAGTGGGAACAAAGCCATATATAACTTCCGGTGAAATATATTTTGATGAATTGTGCTTTCTGTGATTTGTGTTCGGTCATTTGAGTTTCGGTGAAATGTGCTTTCGGTGAAATGTCCTAGATCCCTATATGTTCATATAGATATAGATATATATATATATATATATATATATATATATATATATATATATATATATATATATATATTCATATATAGGTGCTATATCTGCACATCATAGGGCATTTATAAGCCTAGCCAGAGTGTGTCAGCTTTCGCCACCCCATTGATTAATTAATTGATCCTCTGTCAAGCAGTGCCAATGAAGTGATCCCAGGGGTGTATTTTCTGTTACCCATCCACTCGTCAAGGTTTCTCTTGAAGAGTCTTAGGGAGGGACTCTGCCTAATGCAGTTTGGAATTTTGTTCCAAAGCATGGGGAGTCTCTGTGACAGGAATATATCCCTCCAGCATGTTCCATTTATTGTTGTGCCGAGGTTTAGCTCACTAGAGCGCATGGCTCGCAGTGACTTGGATTTCTTTAGGTGGAGCATGTCCATCAAATCTGAGTTGGACATGGCTTTGTAAGTCAGGCAGAGATCACCTCTGAGTAAGTGATATGCCACTGAGTACAGATG
>NC_056740.1:519110347-519122847 GCF_019279795.1 Protopterus annectens | reverse complement strand
TAATGACTCCTTCTGCAATTTGTATGCAATTACATGTTTCAGTAACATATCTAAGTACAATTGTAAATTCTCTTTTATAAGACCCATTGCTCCTACTACTACTGGAACTGTCTGGGTAGCCTTCTTCCACACTGCCCTCATTTCTGCCTGCAAATCCTGGTATTTTATGACTTTGTTTCTCTCTTTATGTAAGACGCTGTAGTCACTGGGTGTAACAATTTCAATGATCAGTGCTGCTTTTGTGTTCTTTTCATGGACTACTACATCTGGTTTTCTTGCATATGTTTTTTGACCTGTTGGTAATAGATGATCCCATGTGACATAAACTTCATCATTTTCTGTGATGTTTTGTTGCTCATGTTTCCAGTGTTTTTCAGCTACCTCATTATCATGTTGTTTGTCTTTTCGGCTTTTCCCGGTTAGGGGCTGCCACAGCGAAACTCCGGTCCGCTAATGATTGACAGTAGATTTTTTTTTTTATGGTGCTGAGTTGCCAACCCGATGCCCAACCTTCACTGAAGGCACGCCCATTCACGCATGTCTTTCAGAGGCTACTCAACTGCGGGGAGGACATGCAGACTCTACACAGAAGGCACTCCCCACACACTAGCTGAGAATCGAATGGGAGAACCTCTTGCTATGAGGCAACAATGCAACCGCTGTACCACCACGGCTTAGTTACCTCAGTATTATAATGTTTGCATAATCCCCAATGCAACAGTAACCACATTATTATGCCTATCAGTATACAGTCCTTCTGCCATTAGTATGTCACAACCAGCAACAAAATGTACGACTGTTTCCAATTCTGTTTTACAAAACCTTCATTTGTCTGTTTCTCCAACATGTTCAATAGACTTTCTAAACCAACGTGTACATTGTCCATTATCTTGAGCCACCAATATTAACCTTGAGTCTTTTGGTTTAAATTCACCTCTCCTTAACCATTCCCACTTTCGATCCTGATCAACATGAGGTTGTTCCAAGAGTTTTATATACTTGTAACTATATTTATGCATTTTCCACATTTTTTGCCTTCTCATGTGATCCTTCACTAATATTTTTTCTTTTGTTTTATGGCACATTCAGTTGCTGCCTGGTTTTTATCTAGTTCTGGTTTGATTTCCATTCCTACTTGATGCTGATATGCTTCTGCTAGATTAAGCAGGGAAGTCATCTTAGATTTATTCTCCTCATGTTTCAAAACTTTCACTGCATTTGGGTCTTGTGAGGTCAGCATATATGTATGCAGTACCACGATTGCAGATCTGGTACCATGAGCCATTTCACATATTTACTAAGGCTGCAGGAGTGAGTTTGTGAGTCTGTAAGAAGGGCAAACCTGAAAATCATTTTTTCTATCAGCTGTAGTTTATAAGCACTTGTTCCTGAATGTAGTATGATAAGGAATATAGCAAACCCAAGGAGTGGCGCACGACGACTGTGGTCCCACTTCATAAGGGCGGTGCCTCCACAGACCCTGGAAATTACCGCCCCATTAGCTTGACAAGCCTTATCTGCAAAGTCATGGAGAGGATCATAATGGAACTCATAAATAAAGACATAGGGAACTTGCAGACTTTGGATCCAACCCAGTTTGGCTTTGTCAAAGGCAGATCCTGCCTCTTAAACGACTTTTGAGACAGTCACCAAGGCCATTGATGAGGGAAAGGCAGTCCATACAGCCTACCTCGACCTGGCAAAGGCCTTCGACACAATACCCCACTCAGGTATCATCGAAAAACTCATCAGCTTGAATGTAAACCCATACATCACAAGATGGGTTGCAAACTGGCTAAGTGACAGAACCCACAGGGTCAGAGTTGCTGGAGCCATGTCAGACTCAAAGCCTGTCACAAGTGGTGTCCCACAGGGCTCAGTCCTGGGTCCACTCTTGTTCGGCATCTACTTTTCTGAAGTACAAGCAAACACAGGAGGGTTATGGCTGACAAAGTTTGCAGATGACTGCAAACTGGGCCATAGTCGAAAACACATCTGACGAGATATCCTCCAGAAGGGCCTCACAGAAACGGATAACTGGTGCCAGAGCCATGGCCTGAAGTTAAACGCCAAAAATGCATAGTCATACCCTTCGGGAAAAACAAGGTTACCCTAGCTACCATATAGGTGGCAATCCACTGAGCACAGAAAAGTCATCAGGGATCTGGGGACCCAGGTTGACAGTAGCCTTCGCTTGACACTCATGTTGCTAAAGTAGTTAGGAAAACCTTCTATATCGCCCACCTGATCATGAAGGGATTCACATCTAGATCAAGGGAGGTCATCGTCCCCCTGTACTCATCACTCATTAGACCTATGATTGAGTACAATGCCCGTTCGAATGTATCTGACCAGACACCTGCTGCAGCTTGAAAGGCCCCAAATGTTCCTCACCAAAAGGATAAAGGGTCTCAAAAATATGTGTTATGCTGCCAGACTGAAAGAACTCCAGCTCTATTCAGTCTCATACCGCTTGCTCAGAGGTGACCTGTGCCTGACATATAAGGCCATGTCAAACCCAGATTTGATGAATATGCTTCACCTCAAAAAATCTAGATCCCTCAGAACCACAAGGGCGGGAGACTTAAACCTTGACACGGTTATAAATAGAACGTGCTGTAGGGACAGATTCATCACCCAGAGACTCCCTATGCTGTGGAACAAAATCCCGGTACATGTGAGGCAGAGCACCTCTCTGGCCTTGTTCAAGAGGAATCTTGACCAATGGATGGGAGATCGCAGATATACCCCAGGGATTACTTCAGTGTCACTGCTTGACAGAGGCACAGCAAAATGATAGGCATAGTTTTTATTCAAACTAAAGGGGTGGCGAAAGCCACATAACTATGGGCTAGGCTTATAAATGCCCTTGGGCAGATAGCCTAGTATGAACCTATGAACCTATGAACCTATATTCCAGTCTGGACATAGGAGCTGAAAGATTTTTGTAGTATAACTTATGTTGGGAAGGTATCTTGCTTACCATCCTATGAGTGTAGATAGTAAAATTAAGGATCTATATTATGATATTGCACACTCAGAAGAGTGAACGACACATGGTCAACACCATGTAAGCAAAAGCTTACAACACTGAAACCTTAGAACAGCGATTTTTTTCCAAGGGAAAAAAATCACTGTTCTGAAACAAAAAAAAAAAATTACCCAAAAAACAAAAAAAATGTAAAACATTACATAATGTGGGGAGCTGTTCCCCCCACACCCCCCCTACTTAAATATACCAACTTCGAGATCACACTACAGTGCCAAAAAGGCAAAGCGGTGAAAGAGGCCAAAGAAATTCTTTCCCAGGAAAAGAATTCACTGAAAAGCCACTTCGCTATTTTGTCTTTTCGCGCTTTTCAGTTTGACAAAGACGCATTCGACAACCTGCATCTGCGACAGCATAATAGGTAGCCAAAATTAAGGGACAGATCTGGACTAAATTCAAGGTATTTGCATTCTGAAGCTACTGACAAAATTTTACCCTGTATGTCCTGATTGGAAAGGTTCTGAGGAGAGGCAAACATCTTCAGATTGGTTTTGTTGAGGTTGATAAGGATTTTGTTATTAGAAGATTACTGATAAAATTCTGCAGCGAGGTAAAGTAAGTACAGCAAATTTATCCCACTAATGCAAGTCATGGATGTAGACGAAGAATTCTACACAAGGTTTAGAGGCTGACATTTTTACAGGGTGAAGGATGTTCTACCTGAGGTCCTAGAAGAAGGATCCTTATCAGGAGTACAAAAACAGGAAGTGAAAGAAATTATCATAAGACATAAGGAAGTGTTTTCAGAAAAAGCAGAGAGAACTAAACTGATAGGGCATAACAAAGAAGCAATACCTGGAATAAATGTTAGACTGAGGCCTTATACAGTATCAGAGTCACAAAGGCAGTTAGTAAAAGACGTTAGAAAGATGCTTAAGTTAGGTGTGACTAAGGAATTGCACAGTGACTGAAGGAGCCCGATAGAGATAGTTCCTAAGGCTGATACAAGTTATCAGATTTTTACAGTAATGTTAGAAAACTCAACAGTGTATCAAAATGTGATAGTTATCCCATGTCTAGAACTTATGAGCTGAACATGAAAAAAGGATGCTGGCAAATACTTTTCACCCCCACTGCCAAAAAAAAACCCCCAAAAAAACAGCTTTTTGCAAGACTTGATGGTTTAGTCCAGAAGACAGCCTTACTATCTGGCATACCTGGAGTCCCAGATGTCTTTCAGAAGCTGATGGATAAAATACTGAAGCCTCATTACCGTTCTGCTGTTCTGTACCTAGATGATTTGGTCATTCATTCAGAAGACTGGAAGTCCTAGTTAGCTAAAGTTCAGGCTATACTAGGTAGGCAGGTTTTAATGTAAATGCCAACAAGAGCAAACTAGGTATGTTGGAGGCTAAGTATCTAAGATTTGTTACAGGAATAGGGGTGGTAAGACCACAGCTGGAAAAGACTGCAGTGGTAAAACCATAAAAAACTGACCTATGCCCACTACTAAAAGAGAAGTGTAGGCTTTCCTTAGACTAGCTGGATACTATAGGAAATGAGTGCCTTAGTTAGTGACCATTGTACACATAGTCAGGCTTCTGGACAAACAGGAGTCCTTCATTGGCAGTAATAGTTAAATCCCGTGTCGATCCAATAAAGGTATTACATCAACTCTGTTCTAGTGTCTTTGTGTTTTCTGACAGTGGTCCAGCATACAGCAAGGCATGTTTTAATATTTTCTAACAGAAGTGCACTCTTGAGTTTCATGATTTTTCTGTTCAAATGTGCCTCTTGACTTGGATGCAGTAGCTTTATGGCTGCCCATTGATGGACTGTTTACTCAGCAAGAATTTATGCTGTCTTAGCAAGCTAATAGTCCTGTTCATGGAACGTCTCTACCTACCAAATAAAATGATCTTTAGTAACAAAATAGGCTGTTTTTATTGTCTTTATTGACAGGGAACAGAAAGGTGTAATTGTATGTCTTCCAGTAGACATTTGGGTGTTGGCTGAAGTGAAAGACAAATACGAGCCAGCTTTCCTGGAGTGCAAACCACATGACAGAGATTGTTCAGTGAATTGTCCTCATGCCTCACAAGCATTTATATTACCCTATCGTACGATTGAAATAGTGAATGCTATTTCATCGTACCTAAAATATCTAAACCACAAAATATCGAACATACAGTTCCCAGGGAAAAAATTTACTGTTCAGAAACACAAACACACAACACAAGCATACCAAAATAAATAAACCACACATACACTTAACAAAACCATAATTCTAACCCTACACTACTACCTATCCACTCACCTTAACCCAACCCTAACCCTAAAGTCTCTAACTACTGCACACTCACCTTACCCGCTCCCTAACCCTAAAGTCCTTAACTACTGCACACTCTCACCTTACCTGCTCCCTAACCCTAAAGCCCCTAACTACTGCACACTCACCTTACCTGCTCCCTAACCCTAAAGTCCCTAACTACTGCACACTCACCTTACCTGCTCCCTAACCCTAACGCCTCTAACTACCGCACACTCACCTTACCCACTCCCTAACCCTAAAGTCCCTATCGCACACTCACCTTACCCGCTCCCTAACCCTAATGTCCCTAACTATCGGACACTCACCTTACCCCGATCCATTCCCACACTTACCTTAACCCGGTCCATAACCTCCATTCACATACTTACCTTACCTCAGTCCGTAACTTTCCCACCACAGTATAGTAAATAGCGAAGCCATGGAACGGACAACCGAAATCTTACCCTAGGTAAGATTTTGAAGTTCCGTGGCTTCGCTATTTTGAGTTTTCGATACAAACGGGTCGATACTATAGCATTCGAAATTTAAAAACTTTGATACTATAATATAGACCTGCCCCACAACTATTAATCTTATTTAAAATTATGTAATTTGACATCTCACCTGGCATTGCCCAGACCGTGGCTCAGCTCTGGTTTTCTAAAGAAGGAAATGCATTACCATATCAGATGGAATTGTTTGGATTCCCACTGAGTCTGTCACCTTGCATTTCCACTTTTCATGCTGCTTAACATTAGGATCATGCATTTCCAGCAGAACGTCATGCTCACGTTTGTGACAATCAGAGATAAGCATTTTACCATCATGGTGATACCGTTCAACCTCTTAGAGCAAGAAATCTGGACAAAGACATAAATAATGGGGGACAAAGGTGCCAAAATAAGGACAATTTTTAAATATTGCTCTTACAAACTTAGAAAGTTGATGGAATAGCAGGTTTTACATTAACACGGATTTTCTGAGTGGTATGAACTCTGAAACTCAAATATCTGTTGTTATTTTCTAACTTCAGTCCTCAATGATTTGACAGTGATTTGACAGAAAACCAAACTTTTATGAGGAACATACCAAAAATATGAGGCAAAAATCTAGACTACTCGAGTGTCTTCACAGTGGCCGTGGGTCGGTTTACAGCTTTATTATTTTTATTGGTAGTCTTCATTTGAGTGGTTTACTGCTTATTCTCTGGAGGATTTGTCTTTCTACTACAAATGTAGACATTCTGTGAAAATCTGGACAGTTGAGAGGTATGATCATGGTCCCTGCATCATCCCTAGCAGCCAGATCTGTGTTTTGGTTTCCTTACTGGAAGCAGCCTCTGCCCTTCTGATGCACCTAATGTTTGCCACATGTGCTCTTTATAGTAGCTGCATTACATTGTCAACATGACTTATGCTAGCTGTATCAGACGAGCCTCACATTTATCTCTTGTATTACTGGGGTCCAACATTAATTATCACATGTTTAACAATTCTACCAAACTAAGAAATGTGTGCAGAATCATTTTTATGGACATGTGGACAAACTCACTGATTCGCATTGCAAAGGGTGTATAAGCAGGCAGGCACTTGGTACATACCAGCATACCCTTTGAGACTGCATCCTGCTTAGTTGATAATGAGGTTCTGGTCTTATATTTGATTTTCACAGCTGTCTTGTATGCACACATCACTGTGAAATGTACAATTACTGCATGAACACCAGTGAAATATAAATGTGTGGGTAAAAGGTGTAAAAGCACATTAATGAAAGTAATCTGTAGTTGGGTACATAACTCACCAGACCCCCTGACCAGCCAAATTCGCAAGGTAGCTTCCTTGATGATTCCATGACAATTCCTTCTGTACCAAGCTTGCAGTTATTGCTTTTGTGTCTTGTTATTCATCTGGTCAAAATGGATACTATTTAAAAGTAAAGTATAGTTCCCCTCCCCCCACAAAGAGATGACTCTCAGTTTTTCCATTGGTTGTCATGTTTTTAGGCCACACCTATAGGAAATGGTTGCAGCTGATCCTACAATACTAATGAACTGCATAGTCATAGCACAAACATTTACACCCCCACATGACCTGATCTGGAAAAGGATATGAATCTTCCATTTACACCACAAGTATTAAACCATATAATGTTGGATTCTTGTGTAAATATCATAGTCCTTGTTGTCTACAGGATGTCTAACCTAAAATTGTCCCTTTATTATTTTTGATAACTAAGAATTATAACAGAAAAAATATTTCTGCTATTTTTAAAGCCTGTGACTCATTCTCATGTGCAAGTATACAATCTTCTCCACTACCACTATGACGTCTTTTTTTAGTATTTTAAAGGGGCAAATCAGTGAATGATAAAAACGCCCCACTGTTTGTGAGAATTTTTCAATAGCAATCTTCAGCAATGTGCTGACATATATATGAAGACTTCTTCATTATTTACAGAATATTTTGCTACCTATTTACTCTTGACAGTCAACTTCTTCTCTTTACTGTATTCTTTTTGCCTTCCCAGCTGTTGACATTCAGCCCCCCTTCCAATGAGTCTCTGCCCTTTTATTCCCTGTCAATGACAAGTACATCACCCAGTCAGGCATGAAGGTTGTTTCTTGTCAGCGATCTGTGGAATTGTTGGCCTTCCTTGCAGTCTATTGTAGACTGAACAGCCCATCAAATCTCCACCACAAACTACCCAGCCAGCAACCAGATGGTAATCAGGAAAGAATCAGAATCACCCTCAGACCCTTCCTTGCACCCTACCGAATGAATGGCCTGCTATTTGCCCACAGCTGACTCTCCACAGGAGTACCTTCCCCATGGGCAATAGCTTATTTTTGATAGATTTCGAGTTCATAGTCACAACAGAATCAAGCTACTTCTGCTGCTTTTAGATTAAAATGTCACAAAAATCTTAGTATATGCACAATGCACATTATCACTCAACAAATGGAACAGTTTGGAAGTTTGGAACACACTGAGTGACATTTTTAACACATGCATTACTGAAGGCTACTGTCACTGGCTTGCCTATGCCAAACTCATTGTTCTTGGTCAGTCTGTATTTTGGAGCAGTACAGGCATTAATGTTCATGGTGATTATTGGCCTGTCTCACTGACCAGGTGAGCCAGTGTTGTTTGCTCACTCCTGTCCTCCCCACTGTCCAACACTTGCAGCACTTGAGCTGCTCCTTGACCTCATGCCATTGGGACTGTAGTCAGACCATTATTCCTCTATGCTATAGCGATGGTACAATGGTCAGTAACTTATTTTGTGGCATATCATTCAGTTTCATTGCAGAAGGGCTCTAGAGAAGGTAACACTTGGTCACCAAGTATCCATATGTCATTATCAGTAGACTCCCATTTGGAAAATGTACAATCCTTATGGCAGTGTGAGCTTTTTTCCTCCCATGACTGACACATTTTGCTTTTCTTCAGGACCACTGTCTTTACTTTATGGCTTTTTGTCCTTGTTTTATTAAAATTTCTACATCTCTCTGTAAACCGGAGTATTTTGTAATTACTTGGCAGGTAGTCTTCTTTCTGCATTCTTAGACCATGTTGTCATTTATTAATATATGTCCCCCTAAAATCACCCTCTCTAAGATCTTTCTATACTTTTCCCTGAGACCTTTTTTCAACATCTGGAGGAAGTCTGGATCACGTTAGTTATCCAGTTACTAAGATATCATAAAATGTAAAGGTTTATAAAAACAGTAGCAGTGACTACATTGCCTTTCTAGCTGCCTAACCAGTGGGTGTATTTTATGTTGGGTAAACAGTACAGACATTTCCACAACACATGGCAGAACTTGAATTATGACACAACAACACATAATCCAGAGAATATTTTTACCAGAGTCATTTAAATGTGGTAATTCATCTACCTTTACCTTTTTTTCATTAATTTAAATGATTAAACTTTCAGTTTGATAATGATCTAAATAATATTTTAATGACTGATGAATTGAAAGGCACTGATGCTTCTTTTCCATGACATAATGACAACATTTCTTAATGCTTTTGTTAAAGGCCCAAAATGTTCTTAGATAAACTGAATCTTTAATGCTCTTGTTTGTGGCTCCACAGCAGAAGGATGAGACCTAACAGTGCAAGTTTCAATCATGGGCGCCGGAACCATAGAGTGAGGGGGGGGGGTACCCCTCCCCCACTTTTGCAGATCCAGCAACTTTCCAAGTTACATAAACAAATGAACCCACATTCATCCTGGTCATAATCACATATAGTTTTATATATATATATATATATATATATATATATATATATATATATATATATATATATATAACCGCACTACAGTGAGAAAAGAAAGATTAATTTCCTGATCCCCACACCCCCCACTATAGTGCGATGTGCGAATGTGTTCAATGTGCGATCTTCGAGATTCTCCGTTCACCTGCAGTGAGATGACAGCAAACCCCTCCCACCTTTTAGCAAAGCTTAGCTAAACATGAAAACATGACATCCTCCTTTCTGTGTACCATAACCATTGTGTCAAGTTTAATAAATAATCCAGTTTTAGTCCAATCATCCCTTCCTTCACTTAGATATGACAGTCACGGTAACTTGTGACAGACTCCATTTCCACACCGCATCTATTAATTTGCTGTCTTTGCACATGCACAGGCAGGAATATCAATGACACATACTAGCTTGCTCCCCTCGTCCATGTCTGTATTTTGAAACATAATTGCAGCCGCTTTACCAGAGGACCGATCCAGCTAAAGCAGCGATTCCGAAACTGTGGTCCACAGATCCCTAGGGGTCCATATGATGAATTCTAGGGGTCTGCGGGGTTCCACTTTACTATTCTGCAGTCACTGTGTTGAAAAATAAAAAAATAAAAACACAAACACACTTCCCTTCTGTATCTTCCGCATTCGCGACTAACCAGCTGCTTTCTCTGTGGTTATAATAACTATTAACTTCTGCATTTGTGGCTGACACGGATCGAGTGATTACTTTCCCTATACAGCACCGATGTTTTCTGTATGGCAGTTGTGGCAGCTGGAACTTGGAGGGAAGATTCAACAAACTGCTACTTTCCCTCCAGTCACAGTCAGACAGTTATAGTAGCTGTGTGATGCTGGCTGGATTCTTTTGGCAGAGCTGATCGATACACGACTTTTTAAGGTATTTTCTTCTTCTTTATATTTTTACTGCTTCATATTTCCCAGCTGTATACATTTTTGCCTCATAGTTTTGGTGTACCTCTCATAAAACTGATTTTTTTTCTGGCAAATCCATGAGAAGTTATTGAGCACTGAAGCCAGAAAATATAGTGTAATGGAGTTTGTATCCTTCGGAAAATTCATAGGAATGCAAACTTTGCAAGTCTGTAAGAGCAATATTTAAAAGGTGTTCTTATTTTTGGTACTATGTTCTCCGCATGGCCCTGCGTGTGTGTTTGTTTCTCATAAAATTGTGCTTTTTCTGGCAAACCTCTGACAAGTCATTCAGCACTGAAGTAAGAAAATAATGACAGCCATTTCAGTTTTATAGTTATTGTTCAGAAAATTAGTACTAATGCAAAATTTGCTTTTCTATCAACTTTGTAAGTTTGTAAGAGCATTATTTAACTGGTGTTCCTAGTTTAGGGACTATGTTCTCCCATTATTTGTGGCTTTGTCCAGAGCACATGGTCTTGTATGTGTGTGTCTGTGTGTGTGTAAGAGGGAGAGAGATGTGTGTGTGTGTGTGTGTGTGTGTGTGTGTGTGTGTGTGTGTGTGTGTGTGTGTGTGTGTTCATTGAGCACTGATGTCAGAAAACAATGGCAGACATTTCAGCTTTACAGTTCATATCCTTCAGAAAATTCATAGTAATGCAAAACTTGTTTTTCTATCAACACAGAAATAATGAAATGAAATAATATTTGGAAGTGCCTTAATGTACTACTACTACTCATTCTGGAAATGAACTCCAGTGCATGTTTAGCTCATCAGACAGTTTTAGAAGCTGGAGTCTGTTTAAATTGTAATCCTTTACAAATAAAACTAATTTCTGCAATTCAAATATTGCTTTAATATTAATTATTTATTAATATTAACAGAATCCAAAATATAAGGGTCCACGAAAATATTTCCTTTATCAAAAGGGGTCCTCCAGCTTGCAAAGTTTTTCATGTCCCCCTGCAAAAAAAACATTTATTTGTTTACTTTTCAGCGACACGTACGTGTTTGAGCACACTAGATATATCATTAAAAATCTCCCTTGTGTGTCAGCCCTATGTATAAGTCTTTTATCAGAGTGATTCTATCTACTTGTTCACATGATTGAAAAAACATCCCACTATATGTGCCTTCCATAGATCTGGTACACATATACCTCACTCTAAAAAGCCCTCATACCTAGACGGCATGTCATTGCAGGTAGTATCTTGTTCTTCATCTTCACTCAGTCGTCATGAACATATATACCACACAACACATCCACAGTGACTTCCATTGAAATACATTTGAAAATACAAAGCCAAATGGCCTTACTTAAAAATATTAATTTCACTGTCATCAAGCTGTGGAAAAATGTCAGATGCCAAGCAAAAGATGAATTGTCATTTCTCTCCTTCTAAATTTGCACAAATCATTGTAGCCAAAATGCAACTAAAGTTCAAAGCATAACAGCAACAACAAAATATTCCTTTCCTTTAATTTCCTTCCAAAAAGCCACATGAACTTTAAGAAAGACTATATATAAATATTTATATTAGATTACGAGGCACCACTTAACGAGATGAAATGCAACTGCCTATGCTCCTATCCCAATCTGAGCTCACCATAATGACAACCTGATAAACAGCCCGCCCCCTGCCATTTAGTAGCATGGTACAACAACAACACTTGTGAACTATGATCACTGTTACCCATGGGTTATGGGTATACATGATTGAACAAGTAATAAATTGTATTGTATGTCATTACTAGTCCCTTATGAAGATTTCGGTTTTACTGTACACTCGTTCAGATGAATCAATGATTACTTTGTTAAAAACACCCCACATGCATGCATATTGATTGACCTAAGTGAGTTGACTGTGACTGACTGTCCTTTTTCAATGTTTTGCACTAGATTCTTCAGTAAATATAACTGTAATAGGCATAGAGAGAACCTGATTGTTTAAAAACAAATCAAATAACATATCAGTCTCATAAGGGATTTTAATTCTTTTGA